>NW_025999990.1:28774478-28776920 GCF_001458135.2 Marmota marmota marmota
TCCTCCTCCTCCTCCCTCTTCCCTCTGCAAACCTGCCCCTGACCTTGTCCCAAGCTGGCTTGCCTGTGTGCAGCTGAAGCAGTGGCTGTCTCTCAGTTGCAGGCAGGAGACAAGGCCAACAAGGGGACGAGGGGACAGGAGAAAAGACGCCCCCGGGAGAGGCAGGCGGCAGCACGAGGGACTACGTCACGGGGGGCCTCTGACCGCTATTCATTTCAGTCCCCGTGTCTCCATCAATAACCGTCTGCCAGTGACCAGGGGGGAGGAGGGAGGGGGTGAGGAGGAGGCTGGACGAGGGGAGGGGTGGACTGGGAGACAGGCTCCTTGGCTCTTTCCTCCCAGCCAGGGCAGGAGGGACAGCAGGCACTAGGAACTGAATCTGTCTCTCCGGTTCTCTCCTTCTCTCCTTCTTCCATCACTATATCCCTTTCACACATATTCCATTCCTGCCCCTTCTGAAGGTAGGAGGGGAAGGGAGGCAGGACCAATTTCTACATTTGAAAAGGAAGAAGAGAGATCTGTTGGGAGCCAGTCGGATGGTGGATGAGTCAGGTGCTGCAGAGGATACTGAGAGTCTGGCACCAAGAGGCCAGAGCAAGCCCAGTGACCAGGACTTGTGTAGGCACCAGACTGCCACCACCAGCCTGCAGGCCTCAGGAGAGAAGAACCTGCGCCACTGGGCCTGGCACAGAGCCTGGCACAGAGAGGACACTCAGGAAACAAATGGCCATGAGAAGAACCAAATGGCCGAGTGTGGGCGGTCAGAAAAGGAGGTTGCTTGCAAATGGACTACAGCAGTCAAGGAGGGCTGCCTGGAGTAGGCAGAACTTGACCAGATAGGCTGGGAAAAGCAAAAATGGGAGGAGAAGGCAAACAGACTAAGCAGACTTTGAGCTCAGGAATGGGAGGCAGGGAGGCTAGAAAAGACAATAAGAGATGGAACAAGGTGGGGTGGCCATCTTGTACTTAGCCCCCTTCTCTGGGGGTAAGTGTGGCTCTGCAAAGTCTGAAATGACTGATTCCCAGAGGACTCAAGCCTGTTTGAACCAAAGTGGGCTTTTCCATCTTCACCATGACTTCCAGCCTTGCAGGCCTCCCAAGTCACACCCAGCCACAACTACAGGCAGAGAAAGACTTCTTTGGCACTTGGAGGGGACCCAGAAGGAAACTCCCAGAAGGACTGTGCCATCACCAAACATTCTCTTTGCCTTGTCATGGTGCCTGAAGGGCCAGCATTAAAACATCACCCCTAGAGTTAGCAGATTGCTCTGTCCCATCCAGATTCCCTGGTAAGGAGAAATGGGGTGGCATTGAGTCACTTAATGGGAAAACCAGTCTGGACTTTGGAGGTAATCATCTCAACAGTCTCAGTCCACAGATGGGGAGACTGAGGCCAGAGTGAGCACATGAGGCAGAGCACCAGGGTTACCAGTAAATTAAAGGCAAACATTGTGACCCAGTGGACTGGGTCTCAAAGAGGCCCTCTGTCCGGGATGGATGTGAAGACCCTCACTACAATGTGACAGCAGGAACTGGGGCAAGTGACACAGGATATTCACGGCAGCCCCATTCTTTTTATTAGCACAGCCTGGCCCAGGGTCTTCCTTACAGAAGGGGCCTTTATTTGGAGGCCTGGAGAGTCCCTCATCATCTCTGACAGAGCAGTCACCTGCACTCCTGAGGGGCCAGAGCAAGAATCTATGGTCAAGTGTGGCTAGAGGAGCAGGGGGTGAAAGCTGTCCCTTTAGGGAGGTAGGGGCTGGAGCTGAAACAGAAAGAGCACCCAGAACGGAGCAGGGAGAGGGCAGAGACGCCTGAGGCACCAGGGCACAGGGACCAAGAGAGACCCGTGGGGGAGAGGGGGTGTGGTGAGGGGAGACTCCGCGGCGGGAACAAAATAGAAAAGCAACGGGAGGAACAAGAGGCAGACAGACGGGCACACGGAGAGGCAGGGAAGCTCCGAAGAGGGTGCACACGGGGGAGAAAGAGGTGGGGAGAGCGACCTGGAGCGGGGAGAGGCGGGAGACTGGGGGCGGGCGGCGGGGCGCGTCGGCGGGCCGGGGGCGCCCCACTGACCCTTCTCGGCGCTTGCTTCCCTCCCCAGGCTGCGCTTTCCTCACCTACTGCGAGCGTGAGTCAGCGCTGAAGGCCCAGAGCGCGCTGCACGAGCAGAAGACTCTGCCCGGGGTAAGTGGCGCCCGCCGCGGCGCGAGCGACAACACGCGCCGACAGGGGGCGACTTCGGGAGGCCGGGCTGCGACGCGGCGGGCAGGGAGACCGCGGGCCCCAGAGCCCGCCGCCTGGCTGCTCCCGGGAAGTTGCGCGCCGCGCCGCGCCGCGGGGAGGGTGCGAGGGCGTGTGGACGCCAGGCTCGGACTCGCGCGGCCGCCGGGGTTCTGGATTCTCCCTGCCCGACGGAAACTGGGAGGGGGGTGCACTTGG
>NW_025999990.1:28776945-28876590 GCF_001458135.2 Marmota marmota marmota
AGCTCGGCGCCGCCGCGAGTGAGATCACCGCGGTTTATTTAAGGAGCCAGCCCTCGTCTTTGATAAACTATCGCGCCTCAGCCCTGGTTTATAGCTTCTGTGCGGGGGAGAGGAGAATTATTTATGGCCCCCCTAACTGGGTGTGATATCAGCCATGGCTATTATCGAGGCTAGTTCATCACCATAAAATAAGAAGTGTTCCTCGGGTCAAGAGTCTGCGCGGTCTCTCCTGTGGGCTCCGAGCGATGGGGGGGGGGGGGGAGATATACGGCTGCTGAGTATCTAAAGATAAATGGAAAGATGTGTGTTTGTGGGCATAATTTAAAGAATTTATAAATACACGATGTTTAGGCTTATACAATGGACGCCGCAGGGAAGCACGTGTGTTCTCTGTGTATGCACTGCCATGCTCACACATGCATGTTTACCTTCTTACCAAGCAACCCGTATGTAAACACACGTTTCCATTTCTGCCCCACAGCGGGAAAGGTTAACCAGGTAGACCGAGAGAGAAAATGCAACCCGGGGCGGAGACAGCCTTCCTTTGCATCCAAGATCTTTCTTTACCCTTTCAGGGTGGGGAGTGCTGAATTACATGGTCCCTTCCTTCCATTAAGACAGCCTTTGTATTGGATTTTGGTATTTGTGATTGCAAAGCACGGGGCTGAGTCATCTTAATAACATACCCGCGGATGCAAATGTATGGAAATAGAGTGCCGCACAGATTTTGTGTGGAGCCCAGCTCTGGCAGGGTGGCCATTCCCAGTTGGTTTTTTAGTGGCGCGGCTACATGCACATATATTATAGTAATTACTTTCTGGGTGCCCTCTGTAAGATGGCAGAAATATGCTCCACATCGCCCCACGTTATGTGCGAAGCATAAAGCCATATTGTAAGATAATCAAAGGCTTCTGAGAAAGGTTTGTGCTGATTAATAAAGTGTTTATGGTACTTTGTTTGGGGGAGATTGTGATAGATATTTTAGAGCCACCCAAATGGAATAGAAAATACCATATTGTTATAGGAGGCCCTTCATCAGCTTGAGGGAGACTGCTGGGGAGTTCCATGACGGCTAAAAGCTGGAATCAGATGAGGAAACAGAAAGAGAGAAGGTGGGAGGGGGAGGTTTAGGATTTTGAAAGGGGAGAAGCCAGGAACTGGTAGAATTTCAGCCCGGAGTGTGGATTGTTCAGGATCTAACATTAACTTGTGGTTGTTTATTTTACATATAATAGAATAGCTAAATGATGGAGTGTATTAGTTCTTTAATAATTTATAGAAATACTTTGATGTTGCAGTAATTACATTAAAGGTCACATATCAAAGGTAATTTGGTTGAGCAGCTGTGATGGTTTCTCAGAAGCAATCAATATCACTGTCCGTGGTGCTGATTTCACCAAGGGGCCTGCCAGATTAAAGAAGGCTTATTACTAGGCAGAAAGGCCCAGGGGAAATCAGGAGCACATTGGAGTGACGCGCCAGCCCCCCTTCCACCAATAATTAACACTGTTCCCCATAATCTGTGCTAATCCTTCATACTTGGAGATCCAGTGGCATTTTTTTCTGAAATCACAAAGACAAGTTGGGCAAGTTTGAGAGGAAAGGCAAAAAGAAATATGAATGTATGTTGAGAAAGGGGAGGGGTGGAGATAGAAGCCGGTGGCAGGGCTGAAGCATAGCCTAGAGTCCCCACCCGCTGCCTGGAACACCGTCCTTTCTTCAAAGGCTTCTCGGGGAGACTCACAGCCTCAAAAGCCTCATCACACAATTCTCAGGGCAGGCACCAGCCAGCGGGGGGATGGAGGGGAGGTACAGGGAGAAAAGATAGAATTGCAGCTCCAAGTTCTGAGGGCACATTGTCCCCTCACCAACTCACATGCCGACAAATGGGGAAAAAAATGAAGAAGTAAAATTATGCTTTAAAGTGGAGTCATTTTGATTCCAGAAAACGCAACTGGCATTATTATTGTTAGTTGGTTCTCTCCTTGGAGATCAGAGAAAGTGTAGCACTAGCAAATGCAGAGATAGAACCAAGCAAAATGTTACTGCCCAACCGAATAATACCTGTTCCTGCTTACTGAGCCTGTGCCCAGGGCTGCCTATTTGGTTGAGGGGAAAGAGGAAGACCTCTTCTTGTCTGGGGTGACCACACTAGGTGCCCTAGTGGACACACTCCACACCTGACTAAGGAGAATGAAATTGAAAAAAGAACCTGGAAAACTGGTAAGCTCAGCAATTCAGGCACTTTTCCAGACTTCAAAATCCATTAAAATCAATCCATTAAAATCAGCCCTCTACTTTCTCACAGAAGAGAGAAAGAGCAGGGAAAGATAGTACAGGTAGTATTTTCTGTTTCCCAGCAAGTTATGGAGCTAGAGTCCTATTTCCAGCAAGAAAAAGAATCTCATTGTTGTCATGCACACAAGTACACACACCATCACTACCAACAACAACTGTGAAGCAATGGACATAGACCTGAAGATGCCCCTAACATGGGCCATCATCTGGGGACTAAAGAGGGGCACTGACATTCATTTCTCATGGGATAGTGGAAGCTCAGGAGCAAGACCATAGTGGCTGGTCTTATAAATCAGAGGTCAGTTTCCTTGGGACTCAGCCTAATCAAAACTGTTTCAATGGCTGATGGAGTCATCCTGGACCAGCGTCACAAATGGATTATTAATTTTTAGTTTTGCTTGATTTTAGTAGGATGAGATCACTAAAGCGTGAAGCTTCATTAGGGTCCTTTTGGGCATGGCCTTCTGCCAGAATCTAGGCAGGTGGATTCCACTTTTTCTAACCCCACCCCCATACACACTTTCAATATCTCCTAGTCTCCTAGTCTTCTGGCCCCCTGTAACACATTCCCTTCTGTTTTCAGTGTTTGTACCACTATTGAAGGGGTAGGGTCAACATGGAGCAATTGTGGAGCTAAGTCCATCAGCAAGTCTTTGCTGAGTGTGTATCAAGCATTGTGCTGTGGCCCATAGGAAGCAGAGATCAAAGCACACCCCCCTTCCCTTTTGCATTTACCACACATCATCAAGTCGGGACAGAAGCCACACACAAACAAATATAACTAACCGTATAAGGTAGCGGGTGTTTAAAAATAGATAATGTGGACAATTGCTCAATGATCACAATTAATACTGTTCAGCACTTATTATGTGACTGGTATGAAGCCAAGCACGTTACCTCCATTGCCACATTTTATCTTCTCAATCACCTTTGAGGAAGATATGAGTCTTCCCAACAGATGAGGAGACCGAGGTTTGCCCAAGGTTTGCGCAATTGATTAATAGCACTGGTCTGCTAGCATCACCCAGGATACCCATCTCAGTTAGCATCACTAGTGATCTGAGGAGTTTAGCAGGGACCGAGGTGACTACAGAGTACAGGAATTGCTGAGTTTTCCCTCAGGACATGGGCAGGTGGGAATAGAAAGCTGGGAGTAAAACGAGTATGTCAGATGAGAGACCTGAGAAACCGCTCAGGGATGGGCATGCGCTCAGGCAAGGAGCCCTGCACTGGCCTGCCCACCTGAGCCAGAGATGTGCTGGGCAGCAGAAGCCTGCTTTCTCTGAGAGCTACCTGGGGCCCAGTGTGTACAGGAGACCTTGTGGAAGAACTGTGCTCCTTAAAAATACAGCCCTGATGCTTAGTTCAGCTCCTCTAGCTTTGGGGACTTATCAGGGAGTTGTCTTCCAGGAAAAGCCCATCTGTTTCCAAAGTTGGGAATACAGGGCCGGCCTCAGGGGGGAGGCTCTGACTAGAGAAAACCAGAAGATATGACAAGTGGTGGCAACACTTTGCTCCTTTGGCAGCAGAAAGGTCTCTGCACCAGGGCTGGCAAGGGGAGAGCTGGGTCCAGTTAGCAGGAGGCCTGGAAATGGTGAGAGGCAGGCTGGCTGGGGAGGGGAGCTGTATCTGCTTGGTAAACATTAAAGTTCCAATTCACTAGTTAAAGATTGGCTTTCGTGTCCTCACTCTAGCAACCCTAGAATACAAAGCAAACTAACACCGTCCTCCCCACTGCCTCCCACACCCACCCCTCAAATCAGCCCAGCAGACTTGCAGTGTCCCTGCCATCACGATTCCCGACTGACTCAGGTCACTCACCACAACTCAAGGTGGGTCATTTCCATGGAAATTCAGTGCATGCTTCTTTGAGTTTACCAGGAAAGATGTTAAAATTCAAAATTAAAAAAAAAAAAAAGCTCAGTTGAATTCCTAGCACCCCCCACCCCTGTCTCAGGGTGTCTCTTCTGTCGTTCTCCTTTCTTCTCACTTTCCTTTGCCTTAATCCCGTTTTCTCCTCTTTCTCTTTCTCTTTTTCCTCTTTCTTCCTTTTCTGCCTGTTTCCTCTTCTCCTCTCTCTTATGGACATTTTCCTCTCCCTCATTTTCTCTCTTGTTTTGAATCTTCCCCCCGCCCCCCGCTTTCTTCCTTCTCGCTGTCTCTCCTATCTCCTCCCCACTCTTTCTTGCCCACCCCTCCTTTACCTTGACACCCATAGGGTACTCTAGTGGGACCTTTCCTAGCCTTCAGGGCTTCCCTGACAAGGCCCATCTCCTTCCCTGACAGCCCTGCCATTGAAAGATCCATCTACTTTTATGTACAACTGTAAAGATGAATGATAAGTAGAAAGCATGCAGGCAAGAACAAGATGAATAAATTATAAAGGGCAAATGATGACAAGACAGGGGTCCCCAGAGACAGTGATATGATAACAGAAACTAAAGACGAATTTATGATGGATGTAGTTAGCATGTACGGAGGCTGTTAATTCTTCAGGGTAGTTTTACAACTTCCAGTGATTGGCTCAATCAAAGCGTTTCATTTTAGAAATGTGATGTATTTCCACTTGTCTGTCCTGTTGGGTTTGTCTCTGTACAGTGAGACTGGGTCTTGTCAGCATCTGCATGGAGTCTCCCAGTTCCCGCCTCCCTCTGTGTTTCTGCTTGAGATCATGAGGTCACAGCTAGCTCCACATAGTCCCCCCCCCCGCCACCCGGTTGCCCAGTCCTACTGTCCTTGCCAAGTATTAGTTATGGGAGTGTTGCAACAAAGTACCACCAACTAGGTGGCTGAAATTTATTGTCTCACAGTTCTGGGAGTTCAGAATCCCAAATCAAGATGTCAGCAAGTCTGTTTTTTTTCTGAAGGCTGTGAGAAAGAATCTGTTCCATGCCCCTCTCCTGGCTTCTGGGAGCCTTGGACATTCGCTGGTTATAAATGGTCTTTTCTCTGTTTCCTCATGTTATCTTCCCTGCATACATTGTCTATTCCTGGTTCCAAACTTTCCTTCTCGAAAGACACCAGTCCTATTGGATTAGAGCCCACTCTAATGACTTCATCTTAACTCGATCATTTGCAAAGACCTTATTTCTATAAGGTCTCATTCACAAGTACTAGAGGTTAGGACTTCAACATCTTTTTGCAGGGGTCAAACCCATAAAGCTGAGAATTCAGTGTTATTCAACCCATAACACTGAGAACTCACTCTTCCATGATAGGAGAAAAAAGTTCTTCCAGGGCATTTTGAATCATGGGTGGGGGAGGGTGTCCCACCAGCCCTTTCTCTGTGATTCCCACCTGGTCTCATGCTTTTTTTCATTCTCTCTTGAGAAAATAAGTGACATACAGTTTTTCTTTTCCATATTCCCTAAAAAAGAAATATCCACCTGTCCTGTAGGGGAGGGGATATTTATACCCTCCAGGACGTTTGATATTGTCTGGAAATGCTACTGGTACCTAGTGAGGACAGGCCAGGGATGCTGCTAAATTGCCTATGGTGCACAGAACATTGTCCCCAACAATGATCTGACCCCAACCATCAATAGTGTTAAGGTATCAAACCCTGTATTCAGGCCAAGAATGGGGTGGAAGGCAGGACAGAGAGGCCCCAGAACAGAACGTTCCCTATTCCTCACTAGTTCTCATTCATTTTGGGGACAAGCACAAGGGTCCCTAGGGCATGGGGGGTAGGAGGTGTGGCCACACATTTAGATGGTGGGGGTGCAGAGGGAGTTACGAGTGGTAGAGAGCAGCAGCAGAGGGAAAAGGCACTTTCAAGCAAGAAAGCTCATTTCTGGCTGCCACTCACACCCTCCTATCTCCATCTGCAGGGCAGATTTGGCCCAAGGGCCACCAGCTTCAGCACCAACCCCAGCTCACTTCTCTCTTCTGACTCACTGGAATCTGTGATCTGAGTGATATGAGTTGGGGATTTGTTCATGACAGAACTGGGACCAGAATATTTGCTTCCTCCAATGCCACGTGGGGGATGCCCCAGCCCCTCCCCCTTTGGAAGAGCCCTGGCCCCCACAGGTCTGCCAGGCTTGTGTCCTGCCCAGGCTTCCCAATCCAGCAGCTCAGCTCTCCACCATATGACACAGGCCTGGGCCATTATCCAGAAGGGAGCACCAGGGGTCCTGGAGGGAGGGCCAAAGGGTTTTAGATCCAGAGGCAGGGCCAGCTGGGCAAAGGGGCTGCAGCTGTGGCACCCACAGATCTTGTCTTTCCTTCTCCACACAGGCCGGCCACTCTAGCCCCAGGACCCGCTATTTCTACTTTGCTCCCCTCCCCCAGAGACATCTTGAAGTCTTCCTCCTTCCCTGGGGCTTTGCCCACACTGTCCCTAACTACTTTCTTCTTCTTGGCCTTGTCCACACTGACTGAGGAGGTGTTCATTAGTCAAATGAGTGACTCTTGACTCCTGTAGGAACCCGTCTTCTCTGTGATCCTCACAACACAGCCCAGGCCTGGCCATGGCCTATACTCAGCAAGGCTCCCTAACATATTTATCTGAAAGAATCAGAGAACCCCAGTGTCCACAGTCAGGTACATGAAAGAAAGAAATAGCAAGATAGCACCCAAGCTAGTGGACCCAGCCTGGCTGGGTGTGAGAGTCCAGACTGCCAGAGCAGGCCCTGTGGCCCCACTCGACTCCGCTCAACTCAGACTCTCCCTGAAGCCACCCTCTGGGCTAGGAAGGAGGCAGTGGGCCCGATTCCCCCTGGAGTCCTTCTAGCTTTGACATACTTTATATTACTAAGAATAATAGAATTGGCATCACTCACATTACTTCAGATGACAGGGAGATGAGGGGACAGTGGGAGAATGAGCCTGATTGTGTCTCCTGCTCTCCACTGCCTGACGCCATTGGTGACAAGTGTAATAAAGAGGGTCAAATTGTCCCTCCCTGAGGCATGCCAGCCACACTGCTGCCTCAGGGCTGAAGCCAGACTTCTGGCGTCAAGCCCACCCCTGCCCCCTGCTCAGGTCTCTTCCTAGGGACACCAGACAGGCATCTCACCTCTTTGTGCAGTGCTGGCCCCTGCGTGGTTGGGTCCCAGTCACCATGGGAATCGGCGCAGCACCATGTGCAGTAACCTGTAATTTACAAGGCAGAGTGTCAGGCATGGAACATAAATGAATAAGACACAGCCAGTTGAGGAGGGAGCTTGTCATCGGGTTGGGGAGGCAAGTGTGACGACAACTCATGACAGAAGAACCTTGATGGGAAGTGCCTAGGATTCTAATGAGACAAAGCAGGGTGCACTGGGGGCTGCCCAGCCACCCAGCTGATGCATTCCACGTAGGATGGCCAAGGTGATCCTTGTGAGATAAAGCTCCCACCTGAAAATTCTTCAGCCAGTGCAGACCTTCTCCTGGCCACAATCCTCCAGAACCATGGTGTTCTTGTCCAATGTCACTTCTTTTGGATGAACTCTGCCCCCTAGGGAGCTTTCCAGTCCCCAGGAGCATCCTGAACCACCCTGTGCTCCCCAAGCTGCTCTGTTAACTGTAGATTTTGCTTTGAGTCTCGGACCCCAATGCTTCACCTGTTCCTGTGCTGAGAACTGGAACTGTTCAGAGCAAGACGGGTGGACAGGTGTCAGGCAGCCTTCTCTCTGCTGAGTGACATCACTGCCCTTAGCACCTCCCAGGGGCATCCTAGCAGGTCTCATTCTCTCAGTTCCTTCTCCATCCAGATCACCTCCAGGCATCCCTGGAGAATTTCCAGTTTTGCACACCTACCGGGGGGTACATTTGAAAAGAGAAGAAGACCTCACTTAGTGGTCATGAATGTGTGAAGGAATTCTGGGTGGAGGTGCTTTGGCCTGGGTAGCTGCAGCTGGCGCAGGTGTGAGTGTGGGTGTGCATGGAAGGTGTGCATCCCCAGGAGAGGGAGCCTGAGGTTACAGTGAAGGCCATGCCCGCATGAGTCTATGTGAGGCTATTAAAGGACTTCTTGACCTTTTGCAAGAAAGCAAGACTAACAGAATGTCTGTGTGAGTTGCGGCTCCCAGACTGATGTGTTTTAGAATTGGCGGGGTTTCTTCTGGAGAGCATGTGCGTGGGCCGGCACAGGGCCAGATGTCTGTGTTGTTGACCAGTGGGGTTCTGGAACTGTGGGCTGTCATTTATCATCAAAGATGAGGAACCCTGGGTGATGATGGCAAAAGACAGTATTGTTCTTTATTCTTCAATTTCTTATGAAAAGAGTTGTTGTAAAGAGAAAAGTCCCAGAGTTCTAAAGGATGAGGTCTCTCTAGGGTGCCCCAAGTTTATTGTGCCTCAATTGCATGTGGCCATCCAAGGCACTTATGGTATGTCTTCATATGACCACGAGGGGGCGCCATAAAGGTAGCTTCCTCTCCTGGCAGCTGAATGGACATAAGGCAGATGTGTTGAAGGTGTTCCTCTTATCCAGCTCTGTGCCCAGCACAGCGCAGAAGAAACATCTGACCCTTCAAACACTGGCCGACTGCACAGAGGGCACCAACCTGCTGGATGACTTGGGTGTGAGCTTTCTCATTTTCTAGTGGAAATCATATGCTATATGGATTGCTACAAACAAGCCAAGTGTGATTTTTAATAACAAAACAATGATGTGAGTGACCTCCATGGTTCTTCACCACAATAAAAGCCTGTGACTATTAATTCATGTACAAAATAATTAGATAATAATGAAAATGTAAAATGGCTCAGATGCCGCTAAATTGCCTATAGTGCACAGAACAGTGTCCCCAACAATGCTCAAATATGCATCTTGGACTATATGCCCCATTGCAATTCAGAGACAGGAGATGCTTGTGGATTGTAATGACCAGAAGGGAGGATAGAATTCTGCTGTGTGTGTGAGGGACAAAGGGTTGGAAACATAGCGTGTTTGTCAGTTTTCCATCACTATAATAAAATTCCTAAGATAATTAACTTATAAAGAGAAAAGGGTTTTTTTTAGCTCATAGTTTTAGAGGTTCCAGCATGTGAACAATTGGCCCCACTGTTTGGGGGCCTGTAGTGAAACCAGCACATCATGCCAGGCAGGGCAAAACCGCTTACATCATAAGCCAGGGAGCAAAAATAAATAGAAGAAGGGACTCACAATCCAGTTAAGGGCATGCCTCTAATGACCTGAAATCCTCCCATAAGCCCATCTCCTAAAGCTTCACCACCTCTCCATGGAGCCACATTGAAGACCAAGTCTTTAGCGCATGGTCCTTTGAGGGTCAGTCAATATTTAAATTAAAGTAGGTTGTAAGAGGAAGAAGACCTTGGGGAGCCAGGAAAACCTGAATGTTTCTTCTGGACTCAGGGACGAAAACCAGGAGAGTGCTTGGAGAATAAGGACACCTCTCTTACACTACTGTGCTTCAGAACCTCCAGTCCCTTACAGTCTACATGTGCCAGTCAACTCCCATCAGGTCAGTCATCCCCAAAATCCTTCACACAATAGGTGTGGCTTCTGTCCAGAAAGTCCCCAGCTTCCTTCTCCCAGGAATGGCTCTGCCTCCTCCTGCTCACCCACCAGAATCTCCCCAGAGCTTTAGGACCCAGCCCGTGCTCCTGCCTTCCTCTGCAAAGCGCTCCCAGTCTATCCTCTGTTGCACCCTTCTCCCTCTCGTCTCAGCCTTGACAAGTGCACCCTGGCCAAAGTGTGGACCTTGGGCCAGTGCATGCGCTTCCTCAGGACCCTGTTCAAAATGCAGAGTCTTGGAAGTCACTTCAAATGGTCTGAGTCACATCACCCAGACTGTACCCACTGCACTGAACAAGATTGCTAGGGTATCTAGCATTTACCAGCCTAACTTTAGGCACTAGAGGATGTTGCCTTAGTTTGAGCGCCCCAGAAGCTGACTCCAGGCAAACATTTGAATGCAAGTGGTGCTTGCCCAAATGGGCTTTGGGCAGTGACCCCAGGAAACACAGTCAATAGTGAGAAGTGAGACAGGGAGGAGAAGAAATCAATAAAGGGCATGTTATCAGTCACAGCAGCTTCTACTATGAGAGGAGCTTAACCCCACTGGGGACTCCAGAACCAGTGTCAGGCACACTCCTCAGAGTCATGCCACTCAGGGTCCAGGGAGCTGGGGTATTGATACACCGATTCCCACCAGGCTTTGGCTGAGCATGTACCCACGGATCATTAACTCCCAAGCTCCTCTGGCTTGCCTCACGGGTGGGCAAAATTAGCTCCACGTTCATAGAAAGTCCTGGAGCCAGAAGTGTGAGTACTGGCAGCTGGAAGTCAGGCCACTGTCACTGAGGTGGGGAGGGCAAGAGAGGTCATGGGCAAGACACTGCCTGCCTCTGTTGGTGATCAAATCTAGCACCATTCTCCCCAAAATGGGAGGATAGATAAAAGAATTCTGCCTCTCTAACCACTGACAGTTGCCATTCACCAAGAGCCAGACACTGCACAAATATTATCTCACTTAATACACTGTCACACGGGTACTCTCAGCTAAGCATTATCTGTGCTGTTGTACAGAAGAGGTAGTTGAAGCACAGGGGCTTACGCAAGGCCATGAAGCCCAGGAGAGTCTGGTGCGGAGCCCACTCTCCTTCCACCACCCTAGAGGACAACCTAGGAAGCCACAGCTGCAGAAGGGTAAGAACAGTGTTATCGTGCTGGGTAATGACTCCACACGTGTCCACAAACCTGACCTGTCCTTGGATTGCAGAAGTATTGTTGCAATTGAACCAATTTCAGCCACAGCTCTACCTGGAGCCTTACTGACTGTGTGTCTTGGGAAGACCTTGGGAAGGCATGGGGCTGTCCTGTGTTACCCTCTCTGAATTTCAGTTTCAGTGACTACCCTATTGGTTAAAAATACATTTGGCAGCCGGAGTGCAGTGGTGCATACCTGTAATGCCAGTGGCTTGGGAGGCTGAGGTGGGAGGATGGTGAGTTCAAAGCCAGCCTCAGCAAAAAGCAAGGCACTAAGCAACTCAGTGAGACCCTGTCACTAAATAAAATACAAAATAAGGCTGGGGATGTGGCTCAGTGGTTGAGTGCCCCTGAGATCAATCCCCAGTACCCGCCACAACCAAAAAAAAAAAAAAACACTTTGGCTGCAATAGCATCAACAAATGGAGCTTGGTTTTCTTTGCATATCATGGCATCTAGGGTCTGGTGTTGGTTCAGCAGCATAATAATGTCAGGGTCAGAGTCTTTCCCTCATGGTTAGAAAGTGGTTTCTCTAGCCTCATGTATCACAACTCCAGTCAAGCAGGGTGGGTCCAGCTAACCTCTGTCCCTTTTATCAAGAATGTGAATAATTTCCCAGAGATGCCCTCCCCAGTAGACATCTATGTATGTCTCGTTTGCCAGAAGTATGTCACAGGGCCATCCTAGCCGTAAGATAGACTGGAAAAGGGAATGTATTCCCAAAGACTAGGCACACATCTGCCATGAACAAAACTGTGCTTCTGTTGGTAAAAGAGAAGAGGAGATGGGTACCACAGGTAGTAAACTGTACACTCTGTCTCCAGCCTGATAGAGACAGTCAAGGGTACACTAGAGCAAGCTAGGCTAGGCGGAACAGCAGCCCCACCCATACCCAGGACAAGTGCACCTGCACTCAGACTACCTTCAAGGCTTGCGGGAGGAGCCTGAGGCTGGAGAGAATAGTCTCAGATTCGTTCCAGAGGTGCCTCTCCCACACAGCACTGCTCGCTCAGCATGTGTATCCCAACCACTGACATGGTTTCTAATTCCATGGATCTCGTGATAGGGAGGGAATAGCACGTCAGCCCCTTAGACACCATATTTGTCCCATCTATATCTTTTTTTGCAGTACCAGAGATTGAACCCAGGGACACTCTACCAGCCCTTTTTATTTTTTATTTTGAGACAGGATCCCATAAAATTTTTGAGGCTGCCATCAAACTTGCCATCCTCCTGCCTCCTGCCTCCTGCCTCGGCCTCCCCAGTTTACAGTTGTGCACTGCCACTCCAGGCCTATCTCTATCTTTCTTGAACTGTGTTCTTCTGCACCTCTGCATGTGGCTTAGATATCAAAGGCCGACAAGCCAACAGACACTGTCCCCACATTACAGGCATTCCCCAGGCACTTCATCATTCCCACCCTTTGGGCTGATGGTTGTGCTGGTGGGCACACACTCTCCAAATGTGGGTCATCCTGCTTCCAGGGCCAGGAAGTGGTGACCACCTTATATTTTGGAAATGGACACAGCCTCTTCTGGGCTGTGGTAAGGGATGTGGAGTGAGGCACACAGCACACCTGTGCCAGCCCTGCCTGAGAAACCAGCCTCAACTCTCCTGGTGAGCTTCATGCAAATGGCCCAGGAGCTGGGGTGGAAGAGCAGAGAGTCATGGGCTGTCCTGTGTTGCCCTCAGCCCCTGAGGCCCTTCCCCTGGCCATTTTCTGCACCATGAAGAAGGCCTGCTCATGCTCAACTGTCCCCATCCTCAGGGGGCATGTGCTGTCCCAGGATGCAGTGAGCTTTTGGTCACAGGTGTGCTGAAGCACAGTCCCAGTCACCTGTGCAGGTAGAGCAATGCAGGCAATTACCACACTAGACCAGTCCTGGGAAATAAGCCAAGGTCCCATTATTTCACCCAAGTTTGATTTGCTTTTCTATCATAAAAGCCCCCTCTGTGCTGGCCTCACTTCTCAGCCCCAGTCAAAGCCAGAGGTCCCACATTCCCTAGCCTCCTTCTCAGAGGCATGATGGTCACTCCACCCTTACCACTGTCTTCCTTCTCAGAGAACAATAAGGACCCTCAGGTCAAAACCCCATCCATGCCGCTGGGTGGGCTCAGGCCTTGATTTGGTCAATCTGCTTCCAATCCCAGCTCTGCCACTCCTTGCTGTGTGACCTTGGGATGGTCATTTCATTTCTTTGTGCCTCAGTATCTTTTTCTCGGCTCTGGGATGCCAGTGGTGCTTTCACACAGGGGTCGCTTATGGATCACACACAGTGACGTCTGCAAAGCCCTGGACACCCTGCTTGCATGTAGGAAACAGTATCGGTCTCTCTACTGCTGCCACTATTGCTGCTTTGAATCTGTCTCCCCACAGGGGAGCGAGTCTCCCCACCTGTCCCTTTCTGGCCCATCCCTGCCCCCTGACTTCCTAGGTCTGGAGGACAGCTGACCTCACTTCCCAGCTGCATAACAGTGCACAGGGCTGGCCAGCCACTGAATGGGAGCCAGTTATAGGAGACAGGAGCATCCGTAGAGACCCCGGGACCTATCCCTGCCAAGCCCAGCTGTTTAAAGATGGTTCAAGATCATTCCCTTTGTGCCCCAAGGAAAGCTGTAAGTTATGTCTATTCTAATGGTTTGCACGAGCCTCACAGGGGACCTACGTTCTCCCTCTGTGCTCTTCACTCCCCATCTCTCACCCCCATAAAGGGTAGCACCCCTGGAAGCTGCATGAGGGAGCCCCAAAGCTTGAAAACCCTAGCCAGTGAGAGCAAAAATAAGATCGCATCCCAGATCCCCATGTTTTTTTGAAAAAAAAAAAAAAAAAAAAAACGGTCCAGAGACCCTTCAAGGCAGGGAGACAGAGGCTCTGAAATGAATATGCATTCAGCCTCTCCCAGCCGCCCTGACAGCTGGCATCCGACAGCTGTAACTGCTCAGAGCCTGAGAGAAGGTTTTTAATTCAATTCGGTGTTTCCTGAGCACCCACCAGGAGCATGGCCCTGCACTAGGTGCTGCTTGGCAGGTGGAAGTGAGGAGAGGTCAAGGACCCTGCCGCCCCTTGGGCTTCCCTCTTGAAGAGGAGAAAAGGTGTACATGCCAAACAATTAGAGGACAGCCTATTGAGACTCTGGGCTGGAATCTGGAGCTCACGTAGCTCGAGAGCGCTGCAAGGTGGCGGCTATTTATGAATGCCCTCCATGAGCCACATTGTGCCGGGCATTGGGGCAGTGCCCCCAGGGATAGGCAGGGTGTGGTGGATGAGAGGAACTGAGACTGCATACCAAGGAGGTGACAGATGAGCAAAGAAAAGGAAGAGGGAGGAGAGGGTGTGGGGAGGCTGGGGTTCATGAGGCCAGGGATTAGGGGTCATGAGTCGTGGATGGGTTGCGGCCCATTTGAGGAGGGCATGAAATGTTCCACTGAGGAATTTGGTCACTTCCTGAATAGGAGAGTGACTGCCTGACCGTCGCATACAGCACGTGTGGAGGGTGAGGCCTGAGCAGACCAATGAGGAGCTGGGCACCAAGAGCAGCCTCAGCGGGCAGACACGGCAAGTTAGAAGTGTACCTGGTAGAGGTGCCCCCTGGGGTCCTGGGCAAGTCCTGCTGGCAGAGGATTGAGGAGAAATTTTACTTTTTCTATGTCCCTGAAGCTGATGAGGGAACTTGGCATTCCCCTGATTACTTGGAGGGCTTTTCCTACCCAGCAAAGAAAGTCTCTTTTCAGGGCAGGACACAGGGAGCAGGGCAAGCCACACGGTGCTGGAGAGGTTCCTAAGCCACCTCACTACTGCACATCAGAGTTTCTTGGACATTCAGATTTATGGTAAATGCAAAACAACACAGAGGCTCACCTCCCACCCCACCCCCCACACATACACAAGGTCACAAAGAGAAAACACCAATTACTCCTTTTTGGCCGAAAGAGCTTGATCCATAAGGAGAACTCCTCTCTGCCACTATTTCCCTCCTGAGAGCCAGGGCACCTCAAAAAAAGTAGAATGCAAAGGGGCCTTCTCATTACCCACCACCCTCCCTCACCCTCCCCACCACATTTTATACATCCCTGTGACAGTCCAGAGACAATTGAACACAGCTCTGCTGAGGTGCCACCTTTGGGTCCCGCTCTTTTGCCTCGTGGCCTTTATCTCCAAGCACCTCCATGATTGACAAATTGAGGAACCTGCTATAATTCAGAAGTGCTTGGGAGGACACCCATTTCCATTAGCATCCATATTAAGGGGTGTGCTCCGTGCAGTTTTATTACTTTGGAGTAGACAATCCAACACTGTTTTCAAGTTAATGTCCTGCCTCGCCTGCTTTAATGAACAGATACAAAGCATGTGTAATTAGCACAGTGACGGTGTGACACTGAGTACTAGTAAGCCACTTGCAAGCACTCTTCTCTTAGACAACATACTCCTGTAGACAGTAGTTGTGTCTACACTCGGGTTAGTTTTTGCACCTTGGTTTTAGCAAAGACCAATTTTTCCTAAAGAACAAATTACCAAAGCCAGGCACAGTGGTGCACATCTGTAATCCCAGCAGCTCAGGTGGCTGAGACAGGAGGATGGCAAGTTCAAAGCTACCTTTAGCAATGGCGAGGCACTAAGCAACTCAGTGAGACCCTGTCTCTAAATAAAGTTTAAAATAGGGCTGGGCATGTGGCTCAGTGGTTGAGTGCCCCTGGGTTCAATCCCCAGTACCCTCTCCCAAAAAATTACCTTCTGCTTTGACTTAGTGGCCTTGAACTAAACAGACTTCAACTAACTCTTTAAGAAATTCAGCATTTAACAGATGCAAGGAACTTTCAGTAGCAAAGTCATAGGTAGACACAACCCCTCCAGAAAGTCTTCCCTGTGGATGTGAGCCCCCTTTATCCAACATCAGGGGCTGCCTTGCATTGTGAGATGGCAGGGTGGGATAGATCCCACTGAGACCCCTTGATACTATCAGGCGGTGGAGCTTTGCTGTTGGTCATGTGCTTCAGCCTGCACCCTGTTCCGTGGACACTTCCTACTCCCATTAGGTCACCCAGCAAGAACCCCATTCATCCCCAGCAATCATTCAATGGAGGGAAACTTACTAGCCAGCCACTGTTTGAGCCTTCCCTCCTCCTACCCCCAGGTTTGGGGAAGACTGGATATGACATCTTCCTATAGTCTTATTAAACGATTTATTGGGGGGAACTTAATATTTTCTTTTAGGATAAACTCAGCTAATGCGATGTGCTTGTTTTAATTTGCGAGGTTAACTTATCTAATTATCTGCGGCGTTTAGTTAAATCCTTGTGCCTGGGCCGGCTGCAGGTGTGGGCTTTGAATCCTGCCAACAGGAAATCTCTTAAAACGAGCTGATCTAACACAGCGGGTCTGCTGGTATGAGGGATTTTCTAATAATGCATGAATTTATTAACAGCCAAAGATAAATAGATGATGTATTTACATTAAACAAGTTCACAAGGAACTGTCTGCTGCTTCCTGGGCCCCCACCCCCGGGGGATGCCTCCCCCAACTCCTCTGCCTGTGCTGTGCAGGTTGAGCAAAGAGCCACCTTCGGGGGCCCCCATGAGAAGAAATACAGATGTCCCTGCTGTAATGCCACAAGGGCTGAGCTGGCCTGGCGGGGGTTAAAGACCTGGAGTTTTAGTTGACCCTAGACCCCAAAGGAGTCAGAAGAGTTGCATAGCTCCCTAAAAGCTGACCCCCACTTGTAAAGTTTGTTAACTTCCCTCTAAGGTAGGAAGGTGATGGGTCTCATTGTGATTGGGCTGGAAAAACGGTCCCTGGTACCTGTTTTTGGAGCTGAAGTATGAGAAGGGCAAGAGAAGTAACCCTTCCATCTCAAGCTAGTTGAGTGGCTTGAAGGGGGACAGGCTTGGCAGATATGACGTGTGGCCTGATCAGAGTGGCAGGAGGAGAACCTTGAGAGGTGGTGAGAGGGAACCTGGGTGCACCCATCACACACAGGTGTCAGGAGAGCTCCTGGCTTCCCAACTGCACCCCCTTCCCTGACTCATCAACAGCTGCCAGCCTCCAACCTGGGGCTCTAGTGAAGCTTGTGAGGACAGGCCGTAGTGGAAGTGTGCCTTCAGAAATGCCATCCGTTAGGCTGTATTGTTTGAAGCGTGATCAGACCAAGCAGCTGAAGCGGCATTTGAAATGCACTTCCCATTACCTGAGGCCCAGATGCCCTGACAGCCCGAGTCACTCAGCGCTGACCTGTTTTCAACCAGCATAGAGCTCTCCTCTTCCATGTGAGTGATCCTGGATGAAATTGCATGTGCAAAGGCACAAAGTAGAGCAGGCACACACATGCAGAGTGTACACGTGCGTGCACTCACAGATACAGCTAGCTCCATGTGCACACACTTATCATTCAAACACACATGCAAGCACACACACACACACACACACACACACACCAGGGTGCATGGCATATATGTGTACACACCTTGATGCATGTGCATGTATAAACACACAGATGTCCTAACCACACCCACATGTGGGCACACAAACACACCTGTGCACATGTGTTCCCTTCCCTAGGCTCCTTTGGAATTGAATGTAGCTCTGTAGGGACAGCTGAAGATAAACTCTTTGATTTCTGATTTCCAGAGCAGTTTGGACAAGGTCCTCTGAAATGCATTAAAATGCTAATCACAGCGTCTGTCTGAACCCTGGCAGCTGTGTGACTTGGGGGGAAATGGAAACAACGGATTCCAAAGCCCGGAGCTCCTCCTTGACTCTCCTTCCCCACTCTCCCCTTTGTCTCCCCACACCCCTCCCTCGTCTGCTACCCCAGTGGCACCACTGACACAGCCTCTGCAGTCTCCAATCTGGTCCACAGTGGCCTTCAACTCTGCCAGACAGCTAATCTCAAGCACATGCTCTCCAGTGCTCACAAACAAAGCTGTTGCCCTTCGTATAGTTCTTCCCAAAGTTCTTTCTGGTGGAGGTGCCCCAGACCATGCCCAGGGTGATCAGAGCCGAGTTCCTCTGCATTCTCTGCATCACAGAAATGGCCTCCCACATTCTGAGACCCTTGCTCTCAGGCATCCCAGCCCTATAAGCCCCAGAACCCTCCTTCCAGGTGAGAGCAGAGAGAACCTGCAGTACCAAGAATGGATGCTAGGACTGTTCAATTTACCCCCCAAAGAGGACATTCTGATGGTAGGATTTCAGGCACTATAGAGATAAGTCAGGGAGAAGATATTCTCCAGAGCAGATTTCTAATGTCCGCCGATAACACTGTATGTGGGCAGGGAAGTAGGACCAGATGCGAGTCTCTGCCCCCTATCTCTGGCTGAATACTCTTCTCTAATTCTTCACCAGCCATAGGTGACATCCAAGTCTTACATCAGGCCTTCATTCATCCCTTCTGTGACCATTAGCCCAGCTTCTCTTCACTACTTCCTGATGGCACCAAGATCTAGGACAGCACGCACTCTAATGCCCCCCACTAATGTGCCTGGGGCTCAGACTCAGGCATCTCCCCATCAGTTTTCTTGCCCGCCATTCTCCTAGAGCCCAAGTTCCCTTTGCCAGGCCAGGCCTTGGTCAGCATTCCAAACTCAGCTTAGAGCCCCCTCCTCCTCTCTGGAGAAGCCTGGATAAGATGCACCCTCCTGTGTTCCCAGAATGTCCTAAGTATTCCAAGGTTTGCCAGAGTTGAACGTGACTTCTCTGCCTGTCTCTTGCACTGAGTATGCACTCTTTGAGAGGAGGCGCTGAGTCCTGCTCGCTCCAGTGGACCCAGTGTTAGCACAGACTGGACTGTTTGTTGAGTCCTCAGTAGCTGTGGCCATTGGAATATGTAGGTGAGAACCTGAACCTTTGGGATCAGGTTTGTTTTGTGCAGCCCTCCACAGACACACTGGGGAGAGTGTGCCCTCTCTGCTGGAACCTGGAACAGGCTCTGCAGGCTTGTGTAAGTGCAGGCCTTACACCAGGCTCCCTGTGCCCACACCTCCCCACCCCCATCCCATAAGATAGGAGCTCCCAGCACACCATGCTTTCATTTTTCCTCTTAAGCATCAAACTGTCATTTCACTAAACACCATCTGGAGACTCCTGGCTTCAGCCTCTCACTTCTCCCAAACCCTTATTAATGTGATGGGTGTTTATTCCTTCTTCTCTTCTACTTCCTCAGAGCATCTCAGCCATGTGGCCTGCAAACATCCATCTCATCTTTGGGGAGCTCAGCGCTCCGGTGGTGGGCCACTGTCCTGGGCTTAGCTTTAAGCAGCTGAGACATAACAAACAGCAGGCAGAAAGAGCTCACACGAGTTATATGTCCTCACTTGGAGCCTAGTCACAACCAGCCTGGGAAGGGGGATGACAGAGATGAGCAGGGGAAGGAACATGGTTAACCTTGGTCCATAGTGGCCTTCAACTCTGATAGGTTGATCTTTCCAGAGCTCAGAACTCTCCGTGACTCCCTGGTGCTACTAAACAAATCTCAGCTCCCTAACCCCAGTACCAGGGACTGCCATCTCTCTGTTGCCAGCACACAGTGCTCTCCTTCCCTCCCTGCCTGTGCCCATGCTGTGGCTCTCATCTGAACAGGCCCCCAGTGCCAATTCTTGCTTGTCATGAAAGGAGGAGTGCACGTCTTTTTCTTCCCCCATATTTTATTGGTACATTATAATTATACATAGCAGTGGGATTCATGGTTACGTATTCATACGTGCACACAATGTAACAATATCATTTGTTCAGTATCTTTCCCCAGTATTTCCCGTTTCCCTCCCCTTGGTCCCTTGCCTCTACTCTGCTGGTGGGAGCACACGTCTTGCTCCTTCACACAGCCCTTCCTGCCCACCCCGCCCTCACCAACTTCTGTAGCACTTGCTGCACGAACCACCTTCTCTGCTCAGTGCCCTCACACACATTCACTCTGTTTCCTTTGGTGAATTCTATTTCCCTCAACACACACAAGAGTCCCCTGATGATACCCACAGACCTAGTCCAGCATCACGAGCACAAGTGAGGTCCACAGCCAAACCCTCTGTCATGAAGCAAAGTGTCTCAGCAGCAGTGACCACAATGAGACAAGCCCCAGCTCCTAGGGGGTGCCCAGTTGCCACTGAGAGGCTCACAGAAAGCCCTCCCTGAGTGCCCATATGAAGGGCCGCCCATTCTCATCGTCCACCACGGTCCAGGAGCTCTCAGAGGCCAACTTGCTTCCCTTGGTAGAGCATTATGCTAATGTGTGTTGTGTCTCATTAGTGCTGTTCTGTTTGTGCCAGGGCCAGGCAGTTTGATGGGTAGTTGATTGGCTATTCTGTTTATTTATGGCAGGAAAATCATTCTTTACTGAGGACTGGCCAGCACATTTCTGTCCCCATGGCAATAAGATCTTCTGGAAATCAAGCAATTATAAATTAAGATTAAATAAATAATATGCAATAAGCAACGAAGACTGCACGCGTCCATGTAGAGAGCTCTCTCTGGGCAGACCATGGCATCTCTCAGGGCCAGGCCTGGAGACAAGCAGAACCCTGCCCTGGGAAACACCAGCCATCCCAAACTGGAGGCTGGGCTCCACCCCCACAGTAAGCCTTAGCCTCCTTCCATGGGCCTCTGTCAGAACACCTGCTGCCTCCATAGAAAACCTTTCACTTTCTGATGTCACTGATCTCCCCAAAGCTGAGGAAGGGAGGGCAGGTGTTGTTATCTCCAGTTAAGAGGTGAGGAAATTAGGTGAGGCCTGTGGAGGTGGAGAGACCTGCCCAGAAACAGTGAAAGGAGATCTTGAGCATGGTGGTCTCCTAAAGGACATGCAAGGGCCCAAGGAGAGCCCTGGCAGACCTGTCCATCACCCACTAGGAATGCACATGAGGAGGGTATCATCCCAGGACCTTATCTGAGAGCAGTCAGGGTTTTTCCTGCTGTTTTCCTGTGCAGGGTCCTTGGTGGGGTGAGGGCTATGCATTGAGTTTCAAAGTCTGGAGATGACATACTAGTCCCAGCCACATGTTCACCCACAGGGCAAGCAGCAAAGGGGGCTCCTTATTGGCAAGGTACTTCCTGTGGCCGGGCTGTTCTATGACCCACAGAGAGCCAGGAGCTCTGAAACTCTTAAGGGCTGTGATTTTCAACCAGCCTGTCTGCAAAACACACCTCCATTCCCAAAACAGCGAGCCAGACAGAGCAGAGCACCCAGGCTCACCCAGGCAGAATTCTGAGTCATAGAACAGACCAGAACAAAGCTCAGGTATCTCCCTGAGGGCCCAAGAGTGGTCTGTTCCCCTCTATACAGACCCAGCCCAAGGCCTGGAAAGGTTTGCCTGAGTTTCCTGCAGACACCCAGTAGGAATGGGGAGGAGTGGGCTGGGCTTGGAAGGGAGCTGCAAGGGCTCAGGCTGGAAGACTGTAGTCACTGAGAGGTCCCATCACGGAAAGCAGCGTGAGGAGTTTCGCTCTATGCAAATGCCATCTGCGCCTCACCCCAGCCAGGGCTCCTCTCCACCTTCTCCCACTCCTTTTCTTCTCTTCCTCTTCATCCTCACAAAAACTAATTGTCTCTCTCACCAGCCTTCGCCCTGTGCTTTCCAGAGGTTTATGCATGAAACTAATTATGCACCGCTAATTTGGAAGCTAGCAGCTTTCCCGTTAACGTTCATTTGATTTGGGTTGTTCTGCTGAGTGGCATTTCTGTAAATATGCCACGAGGCTGGGGGCCTGTCAGGGAGGGTTACCCGAGTTCGGGGTCAGAAGGAGGGGGTTGGAGGTCTGGGGGTGACCCGTGTGATGCACTGGCTCTGTGTGGGGGAGGGGACAGGAGGATTCCATTACCATAATCCAGAGGAGGCCTCATTAGCGGCCCTGGATCACCCTGCTGGGAGGTAGGAATCTGACAGTAAAATGTCACACTCGGTTGGTTGGGAGGGGGCAGGTTGGAAAACTGCCCTCAAAGGTAAAAAAAGTACCAGGTTGGCAGGAGCACTCAGTGGGTGTGGGCATTGCAGGACAGAAGCTGGGACTTCTACAGGGCAGGATGGGGCTGGGGAGGGACACTGGGAATGCAAGAGTTCCTTGCATTGGGGAACCAAGGGAAGATCTCTGGACCAAACTGATTGTGGTGATGTGGAGCTTGGAGGGCTGGAATTCTGGGTCCAAAGAAGGAACAGATCAGGCAGGAAGGACCCTTTCTCACAAGTTTGAAGACTGTATTTTTGCCATTTCCATTTGTGACTCCTTTTGTGACCTTAGAAAGACAGCTTAATTTCCCCAGGTCTCAGGATCCTCTTCTGAAAATTGGAAAGAATAATTTTTTTTTTCCCAAATTCATGGGGTTTTGCAAAGGCCCCATGAAAATAACAGGCTTAAAAATTTCTTTGTGAGTTATCTGACATGGTCCATCACACGAGGGCCCAGTCACACTCGGGCTCTGCCTTCCCTGACCGCTGTAGCCAGGGCCAGCTTTGTGGGCATGTGACCTGCTCATTCCCACAAAATTCTCACACTCAGAACACATCACACTTGGATTAACACTCCACAGCCATCACCATCTTGAAATTCTTAATCATTTTTTAACTAGAGGCTCCATATTTTCAATTCACACTTGCAAACTACGCTGCTGGTCCTGTCAGAACCACCAAGTCTCACGTAGACCCCGTCTAAGGAGAAAGTTTTCTAGGGATGTTTATGGATTCCTGTGTCTCTTGGAAAGAGCTCCCTGAGGACAAGGACTTGGTCCTCTCCTCCTGTTTTCCCCTGGGCACAGGCTGGGCTCCACTTTGCACTCAGCAGAAAACTAGGACATTTCATCTGGGTCTTATTCATTGTGAACCTCGTGCTGTAGGAGATAAGTTAAATAGGATCTATCTATCCTGCACGGTGCCCCTTTTCTTCCCCTTAAGGGGCCTGAAAATCATCTCCCTGCACACCTCCATCAGGAAATACAGGGGGCCCAGGTCCCCCTGCAATGTAGAAGAGTGGACATCAGTGCCAACTGCAGCATTGGCTAATAGATGAGGTCAGGCTCACTGCTGACGCCAGTCTCTAGTGTCCAGGAGCCTGCCCAGCTGACCACTCAGAGATCTCCGGCATACCCACAGGAGAGGGATTAGCAGTGGAGCTGGGTGATACCTGTAGGCCAGCCAGACAGGAAGTCCTCCAAGGGAACAGAGGTATGGTTGAGGAGGAGAGAGCACCCAGAGCCAGCAGTGGGAACCCCAGTGTGTTGCTTGAAGGGAAGCTGGACAGACTGCTCTCTGGGGGCCACTGAACAGTCCTGGGAATCAGCAAACTCTTTTCTCCTTTTTCTTGCCTGAGGCCTCTAGACACTGATGGAGATGCCTTTCCGGGACAGAGACAGCCAAATGGATACAGTAGGCTCCCCTAAATTACCCTCCTACCTCTGTTGGCTTCTTGGAGGTGCTCCAGGCAACCAACAGTACTTGTGGTAAGAGAAGAGCTTGTCATCTTCTCAGCTCCCTTCCCATTTGCTGAGGACCAAGCGTTCATTACTCACTGTCTCTAGGGCACACTTCTTCACAGGTAAGATGAATTCAGTGCTGTTAGAAATACCATTATGACCACCCCTTTTGATAACCCCCAGTCATGCTTGTCCTTCGCAGTGTCCTCACCAACAGACAGTCAGACATACCACATTCTAATTGCAGACCAATGCTGGGAGCCATTAGCCAAGTAGGTATGACAATTTCCTTGCCAGCGTACCCCATGTTGCTTAGTGGAAGGACTCGTGGAAATAGGACATTTTGCAGTGACATTGCATGTAGGTGACCTTGCTCAAGGACCAAGGCGGATCCGGGTTTAGGGTGTCCCCGGTTTAGGATGATCCGAGTTTAGGGCGTTCCCGGTTTAGGACTATCCGGGTTTAGGGTGGTTCCAGGTTTAAGATTATTCCTGCTGGGAATAGGGCGTATCCTGCTGCCTGAGTTCCTCTTGAGTTCTCACGGGTATTTTTGGGGAGACAGAAGCCCAGTGGGGGTGGATTTGGGCAGAGAACGTGGATTTCCCCAGAACGTGATTGTAGAGTGCTGGTGTGAGTTCGGGAATAAAGAGTTGCTGTTTGAATCTACAAGGTGTGTGGTGGCTTGTGATTTTGTGCCCAGCCAGACTGCGGCAGACCAACCCTGGGGCCTTGGAGCTAATCTCTTACCCATGCTGGCCTCCATCTTCTTATTTGCAGAAGTACGTGATGGTCCCCTCCTTTGCAGAGCTGTCAGAGGTGTAGGCAATGGCAACCACTCAGCAAGCAGAAGCTACTGCTATGACTTGGTGGCGCTGACCACTCTGTTGCACAACCGCAGTGCTTGTGGGCAGTTCTGGCTGTGATGCTGGCCTTCTGCTCACCTGCACTAAAGTCCATGACAGCAAGACTCAAATCCCCACCTCCTGCAGGGAAGCTGGGTAAACTTCTCCAGGACCAGCCGCCATATCTATAGGTAACTAGTTGCTTCTGTATACCGGGTCTCCTCTTATGAGCCACTTTTCTCAGCCTGAGCCCCCGGCTCTAGGGAAGAGTGGTTGAATGGAAGGAACACAGTGCATGTATTACAATCTGGGTCTTCCACACACAGAATGTGTCATATTATATGGCATTTGTTGCTGGCTTTTCCTCTCCATCCCACCCCGCCCCGCCCCGTGGGATCCAAGTGTCATTTTCCTGCAGGCTTGTTCCATTCCCACTGCAAACCTTGGGAGACCCACTTCCCACTTTGAATCAACCCACAGCTGTTACTTTCTATTCCTTAATGTTGATGCAAGTTTCTGTTAGTTTCCAACGCTGGCTGAGAGGCAGGCCTCATGCTGAGCCATATTGACCAGCCGGCTGTAGTAACCAATGCTGAGTAATGGTTCAAATGGTAACCAGCATTAGCAAATAGTTCCTGTGATAATTGCAGCCTAATTTGTGTGTGTGCACATGAATTAGCATGCATCTGTATGCCATTAGCACTCTGAATTATCTCCTGAGCAGCAGTTCTCGCCTCAGGCCCTGTGGACAAAGCCAACAAGGAGCTCCGATTTCTTCTGAGAACAAAGGACTGAAAAATGGGTTTTTAGAAAGGGAAAGAATTTGCTTCCAGCTCACTCTGTGGACTTGTTCCATAAACTGAGCCTCCAGTCATGCCAAGGCAGGGAAAGCTGGACTTATCCGGACTACTCACTATTGGAAGCTGGCCCAGACAGGGTCCTTAGCTGGGATCTCCAGGGGGGGGTCCTGAGGAAGAAATGAGAGCAATTAGGATCCCTCACTCAGCAGAGGAGCTGATTTCCTAGCTGGGCTACAGAAAGAAGCAAGTTCCATTTTAAATGTGTCCCCCAATGAACTCCTGGTACAAAGTAAGAGACCATCTCCTGGCTTGAGTTTTCCTATCAGACTTCCTGAAAGGAGAAACCTTATGAGTTAAGATCCCTACATGAACCTGTTCATGTCCAAACATGACAATTCCTAGGCAGTGGTGATGCTTAGGAAAGTTCCAGAAAAAGCACCATGACATCAGGTTAATATCCCTTCTACTCCGTTCCTCAGAGCCAATACTACTGGACCATTCTGAATATGAACTATTAGGTTTTTATAAGAACTACATGGAAATTGCTAGCCCATCTTCCTTGTAGTTTTCTGAAGTCTTTTCAATATGACAAACCACAAACCATTTCATCCCAACCCTGTCTTTTAGAGACATTTATTTAGAAGATTGTGTCTCTATAAAATAACTCTCAACCCAGCAAGTGTTCCCAAGTTGATGTGGGATGAGGGACTGAATGTGTTCAAACGTGAGCAGGATTGATTAAAGTGTACCAGCTATGGCCAACAACTGCCTTGCACAAATGCCAAGACCCCCACCACCTTCTCATGGGGCTGAGCACAGCCCACCCAAGGCAAAGGCCAATAGGCAAAGCAGAAGATAGCCATATGAACTCCTGAGTTCTGAGATCAAGTTCACACAGCCCAAGTCACAGAGTAGAGCCCACATCAAACACACACTCCTGTCCTGTCCTCATTCTCCCACTGCCAAGACACCATGTCCATGAACTGTATAGGTGACTGTGAATGTGGAAACACTAGGTCTCCATGCTGAGGAGAGCAGGTGGACAGAAGGACATAGCATCGTATGGACAAAAGTGAAACGAATCTAGGTAACTGACAGGGAGGAAGAAAACTCAGAGCATCTTGGCTTTAGAGAAGAAATGGAGTCTAAATATGGATCCAACATTGTGAGGAACCACTAGGACCAGAAAGAAAGATGTGGATTCTGAACTCAGCAGCCACCTTGGAGAAAATCCAAAACCTGTGTGCAAGAAAACACTTCAAACCCCGATGGTATGGTCACACGCCCTTGAAAATTCATCATAAGGCAAAAAGTACAGGCAAAGCAAGTAGAATCAGAAAGTGTCCCAGGGCTCCATCATCAGTGATGGACCTTGCAAGCAATGTCAGACTTGTGAATAGCAGCAACGGCTACAACCAAGAGGAGCTGGGCAAGAAATGAAGGTTCTCCACAAGCAGAGCCATCCACGCTCTGCAGATAGCAACAAGCTTTGTGGATACTGATGAGCTCAGCCTACAAAGCCAGCATCTGCAAAAGACAATGGATTCTACAAACAGTAACTGGTTCTAAAACCAGTGAAGAACTAACTGTGCAAGCAAAGTGACACAGCAAACAACAGGCTCCATGAGCTGCTGCGATGGGTTCTGCAAACTTTAATGAGCTTTGTAAGCAATGGCTCTGCAAACCCCAAGAAACTTTCCAAGTGGTGGCAAACTTTGCAGATAGTGATGAGCTCTGCATGGGAAGCCTGGTTCTGTGAACAACACACTCTACAAACAGTACAGCTTCTAAAATCATGGACAAGTCATTCAAGAAATAGCTGGCTATGCAAACAGCAATAGTCTCTACAAATGTCAGCCAGTAGGGATGAGCTCTGCCCATAATCACAGAAACAGTAACAAAGTCTCCTATGTCTTGGTCCCCAAAACCAGCAGACAGAAAAAAACTCCTGCCTACACCAAGAGATGGAATAACTGATCATGCAGCATTCCTTCCACGTAGGCTTTCGGTGATAATAAGGTGCTTCCCCTCAGCAATATTTAAATGAGATGGTCTGCCTCCTCCGTGGAGAAGTCTCCACTAACGGTACATCCTGGTTAGGTCAAAGAAGACTTCCCAGTGGTGGGAGTTCCTATGTGTGCTTAGAACACACTCAGAGATAGTGCCAGCCATGGGTGTGGAAGTGTCCAAAGAAGATGCTCAGAAACCTGCTTCAGGGAAGCCATTGGTCCCTAATGGGAGGAGGAGCTGCCTAGCAATGGGGCAGCCTACCCAACTGCACGGAAGGCAGCCACTCTGCTCCATGACCCCAGCGGTCACTGGGAGGACTCCTTGCCAAAAATATCCTGCGTCTAGCCTTTCTTTGGTGCCTCGTCCCACCATCAGAAATTACACGGTTGGAATTCAAGTGTGACCCTCATGAAAATGAAATCATCACCCACCGCCCACTCTCCCCACACCCTCTGCCTGACACCTCAGTGTGAATCAGCTCATCCTATCCTCTCCCTGGTGACAGACATCGAAGAGCAGCGTTGAAGGTGTGTGGGAGCCAGATTACGCCTGAATCCTTGTAGCATCAGATCATACACCAGTGAGGGCTGGAGGAGGAGTGGGCAGCGGTGGGAGACAAGAAGACAACTTGTGGATCGGGCTTCAAAGCAGAGGGGTCATGGTTCACAATCCTGCCAGGTCATAGCCTCCTGGGAAAGTTGGGATCAGAGGATGGAGTGAGGCATCTGCGCCTAGCAGGAGAAAGTGAGGGGAGGGGGGCTGGTCTTCTGCTGCAGGATGTGAGGTCTGCTCCCAGGCCGAGCTCCCAGACCTTGTCAATAGCAGGAAGCCTTGCTCGGTTAATTAATGAGTTATTCAGGCTGACCTTTGATCTCTGAAGCAAATCAAAAGCTTTGTATGGCTCCCATTAACTCCTTGGATTTTTTCAGCAGTTCCCCGGGAAGGAGTTGATAGGAGGTCCCTTCCCTACTCTCCACACCAAGGTCCACATAACCCCAGAGGCCCACAGAGATTTTCAGCCCTGTGCGTGAGGGTCCCAGAGAGTGTCCAAAGAGGGCTTTCAGAAGGAGGTGGTGTATCTTCAGGAAAGCACTCAGAGGAGAAGGGAGACCTGGTACATTCCAAGTGGCCCAGGATACAGCAAGGGGCCACCATGGGCTATCTGCTGGAGGCAGCACTCGGCAGGCTCTGGAGATGACAAAGGCCACTTGAAGCTCCTCACCTCGAAAGAAGAATCCAAGACTCTGAGAAGAGACAGCTTCTGCAAGCACCCAGCTCCCTCCCACTCACAGTTCACCTTTGGGATGGGGACAGGTTTTAGAAGCTCCCTTAGGAGAGACACCATCCAGAAGGGATGCTTCCAGAGGGCCAGTGGAGAAAGTCTGGGGGAGAGTGCTGTGGACCAGACTTACACTGCAGTCTGTGAGGACGGAATTATGGTCACATCCAAATATGAGAAAAGAAACAGATGAATGTGTTAAAGCCTGGATCCCCAAACCTGCAGACTTGGGGCTGGAGGAATTCTCTGAGGTATGGTCTCAGGCCATGCCCCCTGCCTGAAGAAGATGATTGCTAGTCTGGCAGCACAGACAGTGGTATATGAGTCATCGGGGGCAATCCCAGAGTGAGTGTCCACAGGAGAGCACAGTCCTGGCTCTGCTCTTCATGACTACCTGTCACTTGATTACTTAGGCCTCAGCTTCCCCCGCTGTTAATGAGGACTAAGAAGACCCACGCTGCCTCGACCCAGAAGAATCCAATCAGAAGATGGGAGCAGAAGCCCTTTCGCCAAGATGTGGCCCAGTGGATAAGGGAATTGTTTTCAACATGGAGCTGGGGTGGCCCTGATCCCTTCGAGGTTTCCTTAGGGGCCATGTGCTGTCAGAAATGCAAAGCGCAACTCCACAGGGAAGAGGTCAGGGGCATCTGGGCAGCCAAAGAGGAAGTATAGAAGCAGGACTCCAGATAGCTCCAGAAAAGAGCAGAAGCCAGGGCCCAGACCCAACAATGACAACTCATTTATTCTGGTGACACAGAGTGAAGGAGAAGAACAGGCCCAGGCAGTTTCCCCAAGTGAAGAGGACCATAGAGTGCAGGACGAGAATGCTCTGACACTCAGTGGTATAAGGGGCCTCTGTGCAGAGTACTGAGGGAGTAGGGTGGCTTCTGGACTCCTAGCTTCAGCCTGTCCCAGCTCTGGGTTTTTATGATCAGTTATTCTCTGAGACAGAAACACCCTGATGACCCAGCAACACCTGCAACCCAGGAATCTACTCCTATTGCAGGAAACTGGCACCTACCCACCACTGCCATTCCCTGGATGCTCAGATGGATTGGGGCAGAGCTCTGGGCTCAGACCAGTCAGCCCTGGTCCCTCAACTGAGGGCCTAGATATGGAGGGGCTTCAGGCTTCGGGGAGCCCAAGCACATTCCTTCCTGCCCCCACCCCCAGTGCTGGCGTTGGGGCCGCCTCCCCTCTGCTCTCAGCTGTGCTTTCCCAAAGGGCTGAGAGCCTTTCAGTTCTGAAAATGCAGGTCAAGTGGATGGATACCTGTGGAAACTGAGGAGGAAGTGAGCAGAAACAGGAAAACTTAAAAAATGGGGAATCTCACAAACACGCTCTGAGCAAATTCAGTCCTAAGCCCAAAACAAAGGAAGGAAGAATTTATTTTTGCCCAGATACAGAATGCTCCATACCAGGCATAGTTCATCCATAGGAAGGTGTGAGCAGGTAGACCTGAGAAATTCCCCACCTCCCATCCCCCCCTCCCACCTCTCAACGTGTTAAATCCATAAAACTAAATGAAAGCAGCTGCTGTTTTAAGGAAATAAAAGGCTCTCATATTCAAAAGCCCAGAGATTTTGAGTGGAGAAGGAGAAGAATATATATGAATGTGGATTTTTTTCCCCCAAAGTGCCACTTAGGAATGCAAACGCTGGGCAGCTCTGTGAGAGAATGCTGTCATCAAGGGACTGGAACAGGATGGTGGCCATGCTGGAGTCGACTTCAGAGATGGGGCCTGTGTCCTGGAAGTGCAATCACTGGGCCACATCAAGGAAGGGGCTGTTAGTTAACTATTGGTCACTATCCTTGTTAGGGGCCTTAGCACATCCAGAAGCACATTCCTGAGCCTGGTAAAGTGGAAACAATGTGTTTTGTAGACTTGTTAATTCCCAAGGTTAATCATGTGATTTTAAAAAATATCTTTTAATGTGTTAACAGCCCCCAATGGAGATAGTTAATTAAACAAAGCATGATGCTGAGAGTAAAGTATCTTTCGCAGGCCTGCTCTATTTCTTTTTCCTGATGCTTGACAGACCTTTCCATATTGATGAATGTCCACAATCTAGCCATCACTTATATCAATGCATTGTTGCCGAATGCCTTGCTTATTGCGGAGGTCCGAACAAAGCTGTGGGTAAATATGGGAAGATGAAGGCCCATTCCTGCCTCCGAGGAGCTGACAGCAATAAGGTCAGAGAACAAGACCAAGGGACACTATGCATGAGGTTAACTTTTCTAAGGTAGGTGCTACAGGGTCAGGGCAGAACTTAGCAGAGTGGCAGATGCTCATCCAGCCACGATGGGTCTCTGGAGGAGCCTGGCTGTATGACTCGGATCACTTGAATGGAGTGAACTTCACCGGGCTCCTGGGTCTTCACCATAGAACAGATCCCATCTGCCACCTGGCATGGAACCTGGGAGATGTTCAAAGTAGCAATGCATCCTCTGGTACCTCCCAGGACCTTTCAGGGCAATGAGGAGCTACATCCCACTTGTTGAAATGCAAGGGAGTGTGCTTTGCTTTTCTGTGTCCCAGGGGACAAATCTTTGCAAAGGAGTTTCCAGTTATTTTTTTTGCTGAATTGCAGTTTCCCTTTTCCAAATGTGATGGTTTTGTCTGGAGGCAGGGTCTTGGGTTGGAAAGACAGATGCATGGAAAGGAATGCCTGGCAGGAGAAGGTGAGAGGGGGCCAGGCTGGCTCATTGGAGAGCTGCCCGTCAAGGACGACCCAACCCAGTCCAGGCAAGGCCCAAGGGCAGCCTGAGTGACAACCTGGGTTAGATCAGATGGAGTGGAAGGAGTAAAGGGGAGGGAACCAGCCCCTGAAAGGGAGTTATGCTTTCTTCTGGGAAAATAAGCTGCTTTGGTTCTCTATTATTAGCAGAATAGATGGGGTAGAATCCCTGTAAGGGATTCATAACTAGCCCTGTTCTGGGGCCACGTATATCCCTGATTGCAGGCTGCTTTTGAGGCCTTCCACAGTCACTGCATGCTTCCTTCAGCTGACTCACCCCACATAGACCAGTCCCCTTGCTATCAGCCCTGATACCTCTGCTCCATGCCATTGCCCTCTCTCTATCCAAACCTTTCCCCCGTCAACTGTCAGACTCTTCACTCACCCCTCCTCTGTAATCCCACAGCTCCTAGAGTCTGGATGGTACTCTCTAGCCCCAGGGAAGATTTGTGGCAGGGACCAGTTCTCCAGGGTGGCATTCATTCCCTTCTCAGTGGAGATGCTATCTCCAACCAGAAATCCCCTCTTTGGGAGTTGCAGGAACTGAGTCCTGAGATCTGACCTGGGATGCTTCAGAAATGTTCATGAGAATCAGCATTGGGCTGAAGGTCGGGAAAGCTCTAGATACACAGCCTGTGTTCCTGGAACTGCTGTGTGGAATCACCCGTCCATCAGGCAATGACCAGAGTTCAAGTTCTGTGCAGTCGGTTCTATAAAAACAGGACAGTGCCATTGTGAGCCAGGGAGGGAATGGCAAATACATTGGACCATAAAACAATATTATTTCTACAGGCAAAGAGAAGGAAAGAGAGAGTTCCTAGGGGAGGAAAGAGCAGGGGCAAAGGCCAGGTAGCAAAATGTGTTCAGGATGCTGGAGAGGGGTTGGAGGGGACACAGGGTTGGAGGTATCCCTTCCAACCCAAACCCAAAGGGGTAGGAGGTGGCAAGGACCAGACTCAAGTCTATGTTGGGGTCTCAGGTTTTGCAGAGGCAAAGAAGCTGAATCCTGGAACCATTTTGAGGTTGAGAAAATGGGGAAGTCAGGATAAGAAGCCTATTGAGAAAATAAGAAACCTGTTTTAGCAAATACTATAGAAAGCCTTCCATGAGGTCTGCGAGAGAGAGGATGACTCACTGGGCAATGCCCAGCAGACTGGGTGTCGACAGTGGGGTAGGAGCTTCCACGGCGGGACACCAACGATATGCACTGCAGTTTTTTCCCAGAAACAACTACTCTGCTTCCAACACAGCAGAGGAGGCGACGCGCAGCCCCTCAGACCCAGGGCCCTCCCTGGGCAGGAGGTGCTGAGTCCAACAGCTCAGGAGAAGGGAAACTGCTCCACAGGGCCTAGGCAGACAGACAGGGGCCTCTGGATCACCCTCAGGGTCCCAGAGTGTGGTCGCCAAGAGCTGAGCAGTAGGGGTTGGGTGGGCGCCGGCCATCTGTGTGGAGCTGACAGTCGTGGTCTCGCGGGCTGTGAAAGAACGATGGCATGGTGTGTTAGAGTTCTGCCCACAGCACCTGGCACACGCTGGTCTCTTAATAAGCAGTGGCTGTCATTACTCCTGCTGCTGTTATTACTATTATTATATCACCAGGCGTGACTCGAGGTGGTATGGGTTCAACTGCTACCATCGCTGCCCCAGAGCAGGAGGGTCAGAGCTGCTTCATTCTGGAGATCTTGGCCCCCAACCCACAGTCCCTGCCTCCTGGCCAGTAGGCAGGCAGCATATGGCAGCCCAGAGAAGGGCCCACAGGGGCAGGCAAAGCACACCCAGGCACCAGGCAAGGAAGACAGGAAGCAAGTTTTGGGGGTCCCACCCCAGCTCATCCCTGGGTTTGCTTTGTAGGGAAAGAGCCTTTGAGAGCCCAACCAACTCAGGATATAAGAAGCCCACTCTATCCCAGGCCCCACGCATGGAGGACTTGGAGTTGGGCCGCCCAGAGGGTGACATGAGGGACAGAATCTGCAGCAGGGCTTCTTGGGCTGCTCTGAGCTATCCCACTTCACATCTGATGGCTCCTCAGGGTACGCTGACTGGGCGCTAAGTACAGCTGCCCTCCCCAAGACCCCTGTCAGGAACCACTGAGCTGTAAACACGCTCCATCAGGCCCAGCTCAGACACCAGTGAGGGTCCTGTGGGTGGAAGTGCAAAGCAGAGATGTGGGCCAGACCACATGCACACACATGCACACAGACATAGACACACCACAGACATAAAACGTGTGCCTGCACATAGGTACCGTGTGTGTGCACATACCTATGAGTCTTGGTGTGCATGTGTATGTGTAACATGTATTCTGCATTATACATGCTACACATACACATGCACACAAAGACTCCCAGGCACACACCATACACACACATACACACATGCAGAAATGCAAATGTGCCCACACAGTCACATACATACATTCATGTGTGCTCTCTGCAAACAAGAACAAAGAGACACACATGCATCTACAGAGACGCACACACAGCCTGCACCACACTCTCAGCCTCCCCTATCTGGCTGACATTCCTGGACCATGTTGGGCCTGCCTGGGTCCTCCAGGCACCAGAAGGTATTTTCATCCCCAGTGGGATATTTCCTCAGAGTCCCCTTCCTCCCAGGATGCCCAGTGGCTGTCACTTGTCCTTCCCATGTTTTCTGCAATGAAGCAGGGACCACTTGACCCTTCATGCCCCTTTGCAAGAACCTTGGCATTCTCTAGAGCATTCCCTCTACCAAGGCCCACCCACTTCCATGCCTGGTACTTCTTCAGAGAAAAACTGCAACCGTGGGCTGTTCTGTGTGGACAAACGTCTCCTATGGCCAGTGTCTCATCCTCACACCCGTGGGGTGGATGTGACTATGGCAGAGCCACAGGTGAGGGGATGGAACAGAGCACAGCTCTCTGACTCCCATACCCTCCTTCCACTCCCCAAAACCTGGTCCAGGGCTGGGACAGGGGAATGCCTTGTCCCTTGCTAGGAGTCTGTACAATACTGGACCCAGGAAAGTCCCAAGGAGTGACTCTGTGAAAGAGGCCCTGCAGGCCGGTCAGGAGGAGAAGGCACCTGGGGAGCCCTCATGGAGCAGGGGTGGTAAGATGCAGCGGGTGCCCATGGGGTCAGCTCCCAGGCCAGCGAGGCTGTGCTGCCTGGAGGCCCCAGCAGGGGAGATTGGGAGGGCAACATTCCAGCCACGGAGATCATCAGGGATCGCCATGGCAACGGGGGTGCAATTAAGGCCCCGTTTCAGCTGGGAGCAGCTGTGTGCACTTTATCTGCCTTGAATAAGGAGCTGGGAGAAAAAACCTGGGGAGGGAAGGGGGTGGGGAGGCGAGGCAGGGAGTCGGCAGTCCTTCCCAGGCCCCTTCCTGTGCTGAGAGGCAGGAGGGGGAGGAGAGAGGGAGGCTGCAGAGACAGAAACCTGGGCATAGGGAAGAATCCACAGAGAGACATTCCCAGACAGATATGAGCACAAAGAGAGAAAAAGAACAAACTCAAGACACGTGGCCTGAACCTCTCCAGCCCTCTCCCCTTCCCGTGCATGGATTTTTTTCCAGCTGTAACAGGGGCCTTACCTCCTCCTTCCTGCCAATACACACTCATCCTCGCACTCACACATCCACACACAAACCACCTTCAGACTCTGTGGCTTTCCTCCTCCCCTAGCTGCACACCCCAAATCCCCACCCCCCTTGAACTAGAGACACACCCTGAGGTTGCAAATCCAAGCCTCATCCATCCCCCCCCCTCCTGCCTGGGCAACAAATCCCCCTGTTGTATGACATTTTAGCAGAGGCAGGGAGCTGTCCAGCCTGGCTAAGGGAAGGAAGCCCACTTACCCTGCCCCCAAAGTCACAGCAGTGAAACCAGGTAGAATGGACTCGTGTGGTTCACTTCACTCTGCAGGTCGCAGATGGTCTTTGTACACCCCTCCGACTCAGTCTCTACTGACTCAGGGCCTTTGCACTTTCTCTTACCTCTGCCTGTAAAGTTCTTCTGATTGCTCATTTCCTTCCAGCTTCTTTCTTTTATCAGAGAGTCCTTCCCCAGCCATTCTAATAGCTTTCCCAGGCCCTAGAGCCAGCATCTCTCCCCTTGCTCTGCTTCACTCTTTCCGACCACTTACACCTGATTTGCATGTTGATTGGTTGTTGGTCCCCCCCCCCCAAACCCTCACTAGATTGTATGCTCCATGAGGACAGGGATTTTCTTTGCTGCCGTATCCCTAGACCCTGGAAGAGGACCTTCACTAGTGGCATGGGACTCCTTACTGAACCCTGTAAGACTGAGTGAATGGGTGGCAGAATTTCCCCCACCTGCCTGGAGTTGCGTACCCAGCCTCACGGCAGAGTGGGGACGGAGCCCCAGGGCCTTCATGTCCCTTTCCCTGGGCACCACTGTAACAGCCCAGCCTCCCCCTTCCCCTGTCCTCCGATTCTGCTGTGCTGCTGACATCTTTCCACTCACTCACTCAAAGGCAATCTCTGCATCCCCTTGCCTTGGGACAATGTCCCCTCTTTTCACAAGACCTATGTTTCACCTGCTCCAATGGGTCCAATGCCTCCTCCTCCCTGCAGCCCTCCCCGACTTGTACCCTGGAAGCCATCTCTTTCCAGTGCTCTTCTGAGCAGGGGCAAGGAACTTCGGGCTGGTGCTCTGACTCCATTCCTGGCTAGCTGTGCCTGGGCAAGTCACCTCTTCTCCCTGGCATTGCTTCTTGACCCCAAAGCAAGAAGGTCCAGCTCTCACTCAGGGCTTCCTGTTTAAACAGACCCAATTGCAGGCTTGGGAGGTCTGCACTGTGCAGGCCTCATGCGGTCAGCTGGCTCTGCCACTGGGTGACTAAACAGTGTTCATAGTTCGCTGGTCCAAGAAGGTGGGCAGGGTAGTGTCTGTGGGGCCATGTCACAGGAATGTGACTTGATACATTCTGAAAAACCAGATCCCAGGGCCCATCTGAGTTTTCATCCCTAAGGAACCAGGGAGCGGGCTGAGCACTCCTTGGGAAGCTCACAGAGCCTGGAAACAGGGCACTCAGGCTGCCAGACCTGCACAGGCAGCGGGGTGGCCGCATCTATTCCTGGCAGTGCCCTTGAAGGCGGTCAGGGCAGCTTGTGGCAGTTCCTGCCAGCCTCCCAGATGTTGGAGCCCTGTTGGAACCTAGCACTTGGGCAGGAGAGGAAGGGTGCAGAGGGCTGCCACTCCCTGTCCCCAGCCAGGCAACAAATGCCTCGCAGCTGGACAGCCCCCTGCCAAGGGCACTGCGGGCACAGTTGGGAGGTGGCCACACAGGGCTGTACCATGGGAGGCGGGGTGACCCAGCAGGGGGCTCAGCCATTGGAAGGGGCAGCTGTCCTGGAAGCCTCTGAGAGGAGTTGGGCTGGAGCCAGGCCCCAGAGGACTGGTGACTGGTAGGCAAGCAGGGACTTACTCTGGCCTCTGCCAGGACCCCAGCTCAGAAAGATCGAGTAAACAGTCCTGCGACCTCCTACCCACCCTTCAGTCTTCAGTCATGGCCCATGAACCTCAGGCCTCTGGTGACAGGAGACTCACTTGCTCGGCTTCAAGGTAGAAGCCAATGAATCCGAAAGCTACCTGTACTAACCACGTGTGGTTCTGCAGGATTAGTCATTCGACTGCCTTGTGGTGCCCGGTCTATTTGGATGTAGGAGCCACTGAAAGCCACCATGTCCTAAGTTTACACTAGTGTGACTCTAGGGGAGAGTTGTTTCTATCAGCAGAATGGAGGTCAGGCAGGCCCCAGAGTCCCCAGACAACAGCCGAGAAAAAGCAGAGATGCCTGTGCCCAGAGACAAGGGGTATGTACCACCAGTATGGACCACGCCTAGGCCACCGGGTCTCAGTCAGCAGGTGTAGCAAGAATGGACAGTGGTGGGAAGAGGGGCTGAGAGTGAATGTGCATCTCACAAAAAGACAGTGTCAATAAAAACTCCTGAGCAGTGGCCCGAGCCTGAACAGCAGGCCAGGTACAGATCAGCAGCAAAGGTCACACCCCAGAGTGGCAGAAGGTGCAGATGGTGACCTCCCCCAGGGTTGTGGGAACGCATAGCTGAGCTGTGAAGGGGACACTGAGCCTTCTGACATCCAGGGCAGCTCCAGAGCCCCTAGGTTACTGCGCAGTGAGCCTGAACAGGGCAGGAAGCAACCAAGTGTCCCCAGTCCCACTACTGAAGGGAAAGGCCTGGGCAGGGACTCGAGCCTGAAAGGAGTCGTGTACACCGGAGGCCTGGAGTTCTGGTCCGAGCTCCGATGACCAGTGCTGGGGCACATGGGCAAGTCATTTTCCCTCTCTGTGCAATGTCTGTAGCTATGGATGGGATGCAATCCATAATGCACACTGGCCCCTTCATAAGCTGGCACAGGAGGGGGAGGCTGATCATCAGGGCGAACCTCTCCAAGATGCACTCGGTGTCTCGTGAGTGCAGTCTGGTGACTGGCTCCTGAGCACCAGAGCCCCTGGACTGGCCGCAGAGGCACGTCCCCCTGCCACTTCATCAGCCTCACAATAACAGGACCCTGCCTTTTATGAGACTGGATTCTTTTTTCACTCCACCTCTAACACGATGGTAGGATTGTCCTATATTTCCTCGCTTTTACAACTGACCGCATGTTGCCAGGTGATTTTTTTTTTTGGTCATAGATCTACAGAATACTTTTATTTTATTTGTTTATTTATATGTGTTGCTGAGGATCGAACCCATTGCCTCACACATGCTAGGCAAGCACTCTGCCACTGAGCTCCAACCCCAGCCCCGTGCTGGGTGATTTTTATTGGTGAGTGAGCAAGTGTGTGTGCACCAGCCATGGCTCTCCTTCCTGGTGGGAGCTCCTTCAGGGAAAAAGAAAGTCAGCCGTGTGTCATGCCAACCATGGGGTTTTGCACATGGGAAATGCCCCGTAGTGCTTTGCTGCCACTTGGCCACCCCGGGAGGGCTGACACCTAGTGGACCTTTGGCAGGCTTATTGTGGGGAGAGGGGGAAGGGGCTAAGGAGCAGAGAGAGGTAGGGCGAAAAGGAACTAGTGACCATTTGGATGATTAAAGACCTAATAACTAGTATGTAGTGCTTGCTGTGTGCCAGCAACTGTGCTGCGTGCAGTACATGGATTGTCATGGAACCACACACCCTGAAGCCTGGGACCACTTCACAGGTGGTGAAGCTGTCACCAAGAGGTCAGCAGGGCTGGCCAAGGGAATGTAGCTTCTCGGCAGCAGAGCAAGGACTCTGACATGCACCTGTGGAGTCAGCAGCCCCAGCCTTTTCTCCACTCCCTCACGCATGGGACCTGGCTGCGGGAACAACAAGAGGTTCTCTGTTCTCAGTTCCAACGGACTCCTTGTCTGTGTCTCCCAGAGGAGCAAGCACCCCCAGGTGGGCACCCCGGAAGGATGGAGCTGTGCAGAAGAGGGCTGAGTAGGAGCTGCCTGGCCACAGACCTGCTCACTTGCCTGGGAGCCCCTGTCCTGCGATACAAGGTCCTTTGCTCTCCAGATGCATTCAGTTCTTGAATGTGAACAGTGAGGGTCAAAAGTGAGGCACAGCTGCAGTTCCAAGCACCCCCTGCAACGTACAGACACACACACACACACACACATACACACACACACATACCACACACACCCTCCCAGCCCACTTAGACAGAGCCTTTCCACCCTCAACACCCCATTGGCCTTCTCCTGCTGCCGCAAATCTCCATGTGTGGAAGTTTCTCTGGAGCAGCAACAGCGAGCGAGGGGAGGATGGTGCTGACACAGTCACGAGTCACTAGAGTCACTATCGTGGTTCGTGCGGCTCCCAGCCTCCCTTTCTGTGCTCTGAGGATGAAAGCTGCGTGTCCATGTGGTGCCTGCCTATAACAGACACTCAAAGGGTGGAGAATAATGAGGAGGAGGAGGAGGAGGCTGAGGGTGGCGTGGTGATAGAAGGACCGAGAGACCTGCAGGGAACCGGCATCCCTCCACCACGGGTCCCTTGCTGCTTCCTCTGGGCTCTTTTCTCCTCTTTCAGCTTCTCCGGGGAAGCTCTGTGGGAAACCCAAAATGAATCCGACTCCTCCCTCCCTTTTCTCTCTTGGAAAGACTTGCCTCCTCTCCAAGTTCTGGTCCGGTGTGCCTGTCCCCCTCCTGGTCCCTCTGCCTCTGTCTCCCTGCGTCTGTCACCCTGGCAGGAGGCATTGTCTGTGTGCCTGCCTCACCGTCTCCCGCCCGCCCTCCCTCTCTCCTTTGCTCAATCATCTTAATCAGTCTGTCCTTGTAACTCAGCCCTGGGCTGTCTGGCAGCAGCATTGCCCCGAGAGGTGACAACCCTGAGTTATACGCATATTTGGATGCCAGCACTGTGACTTCCAGGTCCCAGTCCCCTTTACAGAAGGCCCCAAAGTCCCCTGTGAGACTCAGCCTCCCCAAACACTGATAAACCTTCCAGGCTCCATTTCTGTTCCCCTGAGGGAGAATGGAGCAAACAAGCCCTTTCTGTCTCCATCCTCCATCATGCTCACCAGGGCAGGATGCCCAGCTCCACAGTCAGACGGGCCCCTCGGGGCTCCTGGCTCCTCCAGGCCTCTGTCTCAGTGGGAGCAACAGGGAGGAAAAGACACCTTATTCTCTCTCAGCTGGGCCTTTCCCAGCCTGTCTTAGGCATCAGGCCACCTAGGTCAGCCTGCGCTGGAGGGCCCTCCAGGCTTACTGCATTTTTAACAAGGGCACCAAAGTTACAATCACACTGCCCCTCCACCTCCCGACCAGCACAGGCCTCTGCCAGTGCCTGAAGCCCAGCAGGCTGCACCCCACCACGGGCCCAAACCCAGGAGCCCATGACACACACGCTGGATGCTCCAACAGCACCCTCTCCTGGAAACTGCCTTCATTTCCCAGGGAGCACAGCACACACCTAGTGTCAGAACCTTACTCAAGGAAGGAAGAAGGGAGAGAAAAGGGAATACTTCATCAGGAGGGCCCTCTCCTGACCCTGTGTGGCCACAGACAGTTCAAGAAGGGGCCAGCAGGACTGCTCCTGTCAGACCACCCTGAACTTCACGTCCTCCATCTCCTTCCTCCTCTGATATTGGACAGGTGTGTGTGTGTGTGTGTGTGTGTGTGTGAGAGAGAGAGAGATAGAGAGAGAGAGAGAGAGAGAGAGAGTTTCTCCTGGAGAAGGGCAGCTTTGTTTATTATGCCTGTAACCTTGGCTTTTGGGTAGAGCAAGGCAGTGGGAATCTTTGGTGCCTGGAGCGAAGAATTTAATATTCATAAGTGACCTCACCATAAATGGAGTCCAGCACCCCTAAAGGACTCACAGATGATGCCCTCTGCCTCTTCCCTCAGTTGCCTCTCTAGGGGAGTCTATAAAAGCCTCCCACATAGCTCCTGACCGACTATCCGCAGTATCCCCAGACCTGCCCTGGACTATTGTCCCCCAAGCTGTGGTCCAGACAGAGCCTGCCTGGGGATCTATAGAGGTGTGCAACTAAACACCCTGGGGATAAGAGGATGGGCCCAGCACCTCACCCAGGCCTCCACACACAGTAGAAACTTTGAGCAGGGGGTGGTGGTGCACACCTGTAATCCAAGCAGTTTGGGAGGCTGAGGCAGGAGATTGAGAGTTCAAAGCCAGCCTCAGCAATTTAGCCAGGCCCTAAGCAACTTAGCAAGACCTGTCTCTAACTGTGTGCCTGCCTCACCGTCTCACATAAAAGGGCTGGGGATGTGACTCAGTGGTTAAGCAACCTTAGGTTCAATCCCCAGTACCAAAAAAATAAATAAATAAAAAGAAAGAAAGAACTTGAAAAATCACATTATAATAGATTCTGATCTTGCATTTTATATATATTGATTCATTTAATTGGCACAGCAACCCATTTACAGATGACACCGTCAAGGTAATGAGAAGCAAAGTAACTGGTGCTGAGGGCTCACAGCCAATAAGTGGCAATGCCAAGATGTAGGACCAGAAATTCTAGAGAATAGAAAAGCTCATGGATACACACAAGTGTATATTGTTGGGTCTATATTCAGTAACCTCTATATTTTTAGCATCTATTTTAGGGCTTGACACTAAAATATGCACATTAAATATTTGTTGGATTGTTACTTGCTTGTTGTAGGTAGTAAATATTTGGTGAATGGTGGTTAGATGAATTTTTGAAGTCCAAAAGGAATTGAATTTGTGAGCAAAGTAAGAGAGTCAAGACACCATGCTGGTGACACCCCATGACACAGGGTGAGGGAGAAGGAACTAAGGGGTTGGGGCCTGGTCCTCATAGACAGGGGAGCCTGGACCTTTTTCCTGAAGGCCTCTGGGGACAGAACCTTTCAGCCACTCTCCAGCCCTTCAGGAACTAGTGCTCAAGCCTCACCACCACTCACACTAGTGATGTCACAGTCCTACTTTGAGACATTACAGCTGCAGCCTCTTGGATGACATAGTTTGGCACAGGCACACAATTTAGGGGGCTTCCTCAAATTTTACAGAAGGTGACAGGAGTCCCTTTCCTGCCAGCTCAGAGCCTCTGTGCAGAGAGAATGTGCTGGAATTGGCATGGGGTGGGGCAGAGCTGGGGGTGGAATTGGGACACCCTCCCTTGTCTCTTTGGCTACCCAGAGCCCACCTTTTGCCTTTACTTTTAAATAAGCAGAATAATGGTTCAGGTCTTTTCTTCCTCCACTCTCACAAGCAAAGGAAGTAGAAGAAAGAAATCTGGGAGGCAAGAGGCAGAGACAGACTGGGCTTTGCTCCTGGGAGGCCCTACAATCTAGGCCTAATCCACTGGGGACTCACCCCACCCCATGGCTCCTCCAGCAGGCCACACTGCAGCATGGGTGTCACCCTGCCACTGAGAAGCAAAGCAGGTGCTCACCCTCCTGGAGCTCTCATTTGGGAAGACAGGAACTACATACTGCAACAAAAATGTAGCTCTTCATGTTTAGCCAAGGCCGGAGGATGAGGTAGGGAGCTAAGAGCAGAGGGGAGTGGGAAGAAAGGGATGAGGAGAACTAGTTGCAAACTGACCCAGGGGCTAGGTGTTTACTAGTTGGCACTGTGGGGAAAAAGCAAGAAGAGAGGGGAGACATTATGCAGCCCTGCCCTGCCTACACCAGTGGTCCAACAGACTTCTAGGGCCCCACGCCTAGTGGTAGGTGGGAGGTGATCTGGTTGCCCCTTCTGAAACCTTGGGTGAGTAGATGAACTCTGTTTCATCTGCCCCTTCCCCAAAAGAGAGTGACCTTATAAGATAGGTGGGTGTGAGAGAGATGACTGGGCTCGGGCTTAGAATTCATCCATTCTAAGGTGCCTCGATGCTTCTCAAGCAGGTGGTTGGGACGCTTTGCAGTTCTTCCACAGTGTGTGCTGCTGGTGGCTCAGCCATGTTCTAAACAAATGTCCGGAGGAGAGGCGACGCCCCTGTCAACTGAAAGTAGCTTTCCACACCATGTTGTGCTCCCGGTGTGGGGCCGCTTTGAGCAGTAGCAGACATTCTGATGACAACCACCCAGCACCGTCCTCCCTCCCTTCCAAGGGTGTTGATACCAGCTATCCCTTCTCCCTTCCTAGAGGGTCTCTTGGCCCACCCAGCCATTAATTTGCAAATGGACCATTTTCTGCTTCAAAGGGCAGATTTTACTTTTCTAAGATCTACAGTTTTTAAGTATTCTCAAATGACTAGACAGAATCAATCTGAGATCTAAGAGCTCAGTGCATGTTGAATGTACATTCTCAACTTCCGTCTTTATTTCTTTATGGCAAGATCCAGCCAGCAGACAGATGAATGCAGACCGAGGCAGGGGTCCCCACAGAGGCCATGTTAGTCATTTTTTTATTTGTTCCTTCCGCTGAGTGGCTGCAGCTGATTTTTATCCTATCTTCCCTCTGTGCTCTCTCCTGAAACCCCTGTGTAATTCATTCTCTGTTCACAAGTCTGGCCGGGCCCAGCAGCATGTCCAACCCTGTGCCAGTCACCAGTGGGGAGCCTAAGGAGAAGCTCCAGATGGAGGGCGACACAGTGAGTCGGGGTCTTTGCAGTTCAGACGTGGAGATCCAGAGGGGTTCAGAAGAGGGAGCGATGGGTGTGAGTTTCTGCCAGTCATAGGAGGGACTCCTGAGGGAGGGGCCTGAATAGGGCCTTCCAGACAGCCCACTTCTAGGGCTGCAAGTCTAGCAGTGGGCTGGGAACCAATCTGGATGCCACTCCAGAAACCTTGAGTGAAGAGATGTCACCTGCTCTTTCATATGCACCTTCCCCAGGAAAAAAAAAAAAAAAAGTGACCTTGTGAGATGCCCAGGTTCAGGATAATGGCCCCTGGATGCCACATCATCCCTATGGGGCCTGGACTAGCTGCCCCAGCCAAACCACCCTGACTTCTATTCCCTCCTTCTTAATTGCCCCATTACTGTAAATAATATCTTCCCATCCAAACAATTAGCCTCCTAATTTTGAAGCTCCCAGTTTGTTCTTTCTGGTTCTGAGACCTTAACATTTAAAAACACAGACACATCCGGCATCTGTCTGCGGTCTCCGTTGCAACCAGCCCGGCCATTAATGCACTAGCAGCCCCCACAGGCCTATTCCCCAGCCCTCCTCCCCTGGTTTGTTTGTTTTTCCTCAGTGCTGAGTTCTGGGAGGCTGGGAGGAGCCAGCTCCTGGTATCAGGAAAACCAGGAGGGGGCTGGCTAGATGCAGCTTCTTCCAGGATCCGCCCCACCCTCCTCAGCTGCTGGGAGGAGATCTGTAAAAGCAAATCCCTATCAACCCCCAAAGACAACAACCAAATCCCAAGCCTTCCTTCCTTTGGTGGATGTGCAGAGTCACTGGTCCAAGGGGGAGAGAGTCTGAAAATAACCTCAGGAAAGGATAGGCTAGAACTCAGCAGCTGCAGATCCGGGCGTGGTGGTAGTAACGTTGTCAGGAATACAAGACACCACTATCTAGGATTTGTATTCCTTGCACTACTTTACCAATCATCCTCAAGCTCATCCGATCCTTTGAACAAGTTCAGGAGATGGGGGAGAATTCTTATCTACATGTGCAACTGGGAACCAAAGCCCAGAGAGTCTGCAGGGTTTGTCCGAGGTGGAAGATAAGTAGGTAAATGGTTAGTCAGGCAGGTGAGTAGTTTGGTGAGCCAGTAGGTGATCCTGTACTTAGGTGGTTGGGTAGTTAGTTAAGTTGACAGAAAGAGGAGATGACTTCAGCTAATATTCCATGTCTCCCCTCCAGGCCACTCATCCCAGTAATCGCCAGCCCGTAGGATGCAGTTAGTTGTATTTTAGATTGAGCCAGTGACATTCACTAATTATTCCCTGCGGGTCTCACCTCCTCCGTGGAAGGGGAAACAGCTTTTCCTCTGTGCCTCCCATTATTCTGTGATGGTATTTTTGGAGCTAAAACTAAGGACATCTGGTCTGACAAGGAGGAAATGCTCCTCAGACAGTAGGAGAAGTGAAATCAGGGCTGCCCTGGGACAGCAAGGTGAGAATGAATGCTGCCCTGCAGGGCCCAGGACAAACTGGGCACCCAGCCATGGTCAGCAAGGCCTGGTGGGCTGAACGAGAGGCAAGGACAAGCCTGCCCTTCCTCCTGAGTTCTCTAGGATGTCCTCAGAGCTCCAGGGGGAGAGCATAGCCCAGCATCCCCTCCTCCCCACCTGGTTGTTAGTTCCAGCACGTTCTCCCTCACCAGGGCCCCCCAGCCAAGGCTGCCTGGAAAACTCCACCGGGAGCGTGTACAGGACACCTTGGGTCTGATGTAACATTTAATGGCCAAATCTCCCCAGGTCCCTGCATTAATACAAAATTCTATTTTACTGGTTCTAACTAGACAGAGTCACACTGCTAATGGCTCCAGGGTTGAACTTAGGCAAGAAGGGGGTGATGAAGGAGACAGTGGCCACAGCAAGGAGTGGCAGAGTCAGAGGTCTATATGCAATTTCTGAGGGCAGGACCCCTGCAATGTCATCTCTATATCCTGAGAGGCTGGAGTGTGTACTCATTAGGCAGTCTGTGCATGGTGTCTGAATGAACCTATGAATGAATTTGCCACTATTGGCTTGAGGTTCAGGGACCCTGAGGACTTCTCTAGACATGAAAAAACAGACATATGCCCTTCCTTCAGTGTGGGCCAGAGATGATGTGCACTGTTCAACCTGGGGAGCACCAGGGATTTGGAGAATAGGAAAGCTTATGGAAGAGAGACTTCCTAGAGTAGATGGGCAGATATGGAGATTCCCCCAGGAGTCCAGTAGGGCCCTGGTCCCCAAGGCCCTTAGAGTGGTCATGAAGACAAGACTCCTTCAGAGAAAATAGTACACCATGCCAAAAAAAAAAAAAAAAACCCAATGTCAACTGGATGCTGATAAAAAGGTTATGGATGTCCAGAGGTGATGGCACAGCCCTCGCAGTCTCCCAGTTATTACCACCAGACCACATATATACACACACACACACACATGCCTGCACACAGTCAAAAAAAGTTCTCCCAAAATTGCCATGATGTGATCCTGCTTTCCATTTATGGAAACCCAATTTCTCTAGATACCACAGAGCAGGAGATACTTTCCCCCAGTCAGCCAGTGCTTGCAGGACCCATCCACATCCCCTCTGCCCCCTCAAGGTAAAAGGGAGCTACCTTCACTCCAGTACTCACTGCAGCCAGACCTGGGGCCCAGCTCTGCTCTACCTCTGGCCAAGTGTGCAGCCTTTCACCATGCCCTTTGCTTCTCCAAGCCTCAGTTTCCTCATCTGTAAAATGAACAGGTGGGCCTAGGGAGTCACGGAGGCCCTCTGTAGCTCTAGCATCCAGGCTGCGGGAGCTGCTGGGCTCTCAGGTGGAGGCAATTTCCCAGATCACTGAGCCCCACCTGGCCACCATTGTGTGAGGGCCTCCCATGGGCATTTGCCGTCTGGAAACACCGCCATCCATCTTTCTGAATATCTGGTTAAAACACTCACCTAATCCTAACCTAATCCTTTCAATTTGGGGAGAGAATTGAAGAAAAAAAAAAAAAGCAAGCAGCCTGAAGCCTGAATGCTAACAGATGGGTAAAAAGTATGTATAAATTACACCCGCTGCTGTCAATTCAAGCTCTCCAGATAAAGTGATATGAAAGGTGTTTCATTTATAGGGGAAATTAATTGCCAGCTGTATGACTGGATGGTGTGAAGAAACCACAGCCACACGATGTGTCCCATATATTTTTCCTGGCTGGATTCAGCACCTTCTGTGCCAACGGCTCCTGTTCAACTCCCAACCTGGGAGGCACCAGGGTAAATATGACCCTGAACCAACTGTTCCCAAGTTACAATGCAGCCAGGGGAGCTTTGAACAAAGTTGAGTGCATGGCATTGGGAGATAGGGTGCCAGCCCCTCATCACCAGCAGCCTCAGTTTCCTCATCTGTCAGGGCAGCTACTTGCAATGTGTCTACTATATCTATGGGAAGATGCCTTCTGCCCTGTGCATGCCCTGGGCACAGTTTCCTCTCTACCTTCACCCTTTCCTGCTAAGCACACCCACCAGAGGAGCCCTCACTCCATGTCAGTGAAACGAGCCCACTCTGCACCCAGAATCAATCACTTGACCTCCCAGGTGTCTGTCTTCACGTCTGTAAAGCATGGTTATCTTAGCTGGGGCTGCCATAGCAACATTCCATAGACTGGGTGGCTTCAGGAACAGAAATTTACTTCTCACAGTTCTGAGGCTGAAAGTTCAAGATCAAGGTGCTGGCAGATTCTGTCTAGTGAGGGCTTATTTCCTGACCTATAGATAGCTACTTCCTTGCTGTATTCTCACATAGTGGGGAGAGAGCAAGCTCTTATCTCTTCCTCTTTTTAAAAGGGCACTAATCCCATCATGAGGGCCCCACCCTCATGAGCTCATTGACTCCTAATTACCTCCCAAAGGCTTCCTCCAAATGCCATCACATCGGGGTTGGAGCTTCAACATGTGAATTTTGAGGGGATGCAAACATGCAGTCAATGGTAGAAGTGCTTCATTGGAGGTCCACAACTCACTTCCTGAACTAGGACTGTTTTCTAGCTAATAGTAACAGGCAACAAGAGCAAGCCCTCCAGCCTGCCTGAATGCTGCATCACAGGCAGAGGTAGCCTTACCTTGGTGCTCAGGGCCAGGTGTATGGGGATGGGGAAACTGAGTGTAGACAAAGCCCAGACAATTTGCAACCCTGGTTTCAATGGATCCTCCCCAATAACTAACACCACCAACAGTATTCTCTAGATATTGGGTGAAGATCTTATTCCCAGAACCATTTCTGAAAAGTGCAGACTGAGATGCTAAGAGCCTTCCCAGCTCCCGGATCACTCCATCCCCGAACAGTCAGAAGCTGGGCACCACTGCTCTTGCCAGCCCCCTCACTGGTCACCTAGCATGCAGGGCAGAGGGGTCACCCAGCAGTCTTTAGTTGGGAAATTGCTTCTGCTTCCTGATTTCTTTGCCTTCTTCTTTCTTTCTTTCTTGGGCAGAAGGTGGGGCAAGGGGTGGGGCCTTCACTGAAAGCGTAATTGGGGAGTACATGCTTGTAGCTTCCTGTGCACCTCCTTGGGGCCTGGAGTGAGGGTCCCTGGCCCCGGCATTGCCTGTTTCCACCCTGCCAGCTGCTGTCCAGACCTCCCAGGCCTGTGGATAGAGTCTTTCCATTCTGTCTAGGGAGGGGGAAAGTGAGAGGATTTCCATCATGTGCCTGCCCCACCTCCCAGCATTTATCAGAACTATTAAGACAATGAGCTAATATTCTATTCAGATTTAAATAATAAATTAATCTGCATTATACTGAGGAGGTTTGAGAGAGACTTAATTATCTGGTGTACCTTAGGGTGGAAATGAAGGCTGGGATCGTGCTGGGAATAGGCAGTTACCCGCATGAGCACACTTATGCAGGAGCTAAGTGGCCAAGCCCCTGGGTAGAGGTGGGGAAGTGGCCCCACTGCCCTCTAGCCCCAGAAACTTCAGCAGAAGAGGAAGCCCCCTCCTCCCTCTCCCCCCCCTCCACTTTTTTTTCTTTTCTTTTTTTTTAATTTTTGCTTTTGATTGCTGGGGATTGAACCCAGGGGCACTTTACCACTGAGCTACATCCCCAATCCTTTCTATTTTTTTATTTTGAGACAGGGTCTCACTAAGTTGCCGAGGCTGGCCTCAAACTTACCCTCTTCCTGCCTCAGCCCCCCCCCCCAAGTTGCTGTTATTACACATGAGCCACCTCTCTGGCTGGGTGCCTTCCTTTTTGACCATCCCTTCATGAAGTGCCAGGAACACAGTGTCTCACATGGCCTGTCCTCCTGAGCCCAAGAGCAGGCAGCAGCCCTGAGAGTGGGGGAGGAGTGAGAAACTGGAGCACCTTTATATCTGAACTGTTTGCTGGGGAAGTGTGGGGGCTCTGAATCCCTACCAAGCAAATGGAAGGTCCGTTTGAGGGCAGACAGCCCACACCTGATCCCACTACTGCGGCTTCCTAGCTGTTTGACCGTTGGCAGCCTCGCTGGCTAATCTGAGTCTTAGTTTCCACATCTGTAAAACGTGGGTGATTCCAGCTGTGTCCACGGTCCCTGGAGGATTAAATGCTGCCAGGTATGGAGCTTTTAACAGAGAGCTGAGCAGGCAGCCATCAGAGAATGCGAACAGTTCTTCAGTGGCAGCGCAGATGGGGGTCTGAACGCTAGAGACGTGGAGGGCTCTGTGACTTGCTCATGCAGGTCCCTGGTGACCGTCTTAAAGGAACTTAGTGGCAAGCAGCGCTGGAGATTTGACACTGGTGTTCTTCAGTTAAGCCAGCCAGTGCCAGGCCCATGGTTAATTTTTTTTTCCCCCTGCCTGGTTCCTGCCGCTCCCTGGGAGCAGAGCTTTTCACACCCTGAGCCAGCCTGCCAGAGAGAGGACTATTTTCAGCCCAGCAGCTACAGCAACAAAGATGTGAAGTCACTCTCACTGCCTTCCATGTGCCCCACCCACCCCAGAGGAATGAGCCTCTGCTCATCTCCAGAGGGAGGTGAGCAGAGAGGTGGGGCCTGCAGCCAGTTGGGAGCACCCCTTTTCCTCCTCTCCACTGGTTTTCCTCCTCCCCCCTTCAAGGCTCAGTCTGGGTTTGGAATGAGTGGGGCTCTGCCTGAAGGAAGGGGTTCCTCTGTCTCTGCCCCTCTAGGGTGGGCAAGCCTCAGGTGTCTAGATAGGCTGAACTGGCAGAATGCAGCCTCCTCTGGGAGCCCCTGCCAGGCCTGCTGTGCTGGGATGTGATGAGGTGGGGCAGGCACCTGAGGGATGAATCATCACAGAAAACCCAGGAAAGTGGGTGTTGCCGGGATGCTGAGCTGACAACTTGGTCATTTGTTAAATTCAACCCATCAGTTGTCTTTGTCAGCTCTGTAAAGAAACTGGGGATCAGAGACCTTTCTAAGCAAGAGGGAGAAACTTGGCAGCCAGGGGAAAAGAAAATCAGAAGAGAGGGGGTGGAGACCGGAAAGGTCTACCTCCTCCCAGACCCACTAGAGCCATAGACAGCAGGACAGTGGCACGGTGCGCGCGCACACATACACACACACACACACACACACACACACACACACACACAATAAGCCAGAAGCACTCCCTAGCACACCACACATATGCACACAAACACACACAACATACACATACCAATCAGGGTAGGGATGGGGCTATAGGCTGGTCACCGGTCAGCCAGACAAGCTCTGGGCCTCCATGGGAGGCACAACCCCTGGGCTTCTGGGTGCTTATGTTTTTCTCTTGGAGAAAAAGTTCAGGTGGGAAATTCCACTGCCTCTTAAAAGGGGCCTTGTTCAATCAAGCTAGGGTGCTGGATCCCAAGACTGGACTGTTGAGAGGGCAGCACCTCCCCCAGCCTCAGAGGGAGCCCAGGGAAGTCCACACTAAGGCTGGAAGAGAAGAAGGGGGGCCACCCTAGGCCATCCTCTGCAGGGCTCCCTCCTGTGGCCTCAGGGTTGTGAAGGGCATGGCCAAAGGACCTTAAGTTACCCCCACCACAGGGATAGAAGTGCCCATTTTCCCTTCTCAGGGCTTCACTAGGAAAAAACCTAGATAGGGTGGTATTTTAGGGACACTTAGGGCTGTATCCCAAACCAAGCATTGAAGCAACTTGGGGAATTGGTGAGGGGCAGCATCTCCTGGTCCCTGCAGTGGAGGCCACAGGTGTTCATGGAATATAGCTGTGGTCTCCTGGCCTCAACAGACCACCTTCTGTGAGGCCACCACTTACAGGGACAGTTTCCCAAGTCATCCAAAATATCCTGGCTGAGTTCCGCTGCTCATTCAACCCACTGGGAGAGGAGAATTCTGTTTCCCCGTCACACCTTGCTGTTGTCAAAGGGCACCGGTCCTCGCCTCCAGAGGAGGGTAGGGCAGGGAGAACCATGCAAGAGCCCCTTTTTGTCAGCTTCTGTCCTTGGAGTCAGAAGCACAGAGGGCCCTCCATGAAGGTGATTGGAAACAGCACCCACCCCTAGCAGTGGCAGAATTAACTCTGGGTTTCTGGATGCTTAGTGGGTTCTGTCGGATGGACCTTGCAGTCGAGTCCCAGTGGTCACAACTGCAGTTAATAGACTGAAAATGCCAGAAGCCAGCCTCTGGGGCTTTCCATGAGCCCCAGAGCCTGAAGCGGGTTCCTCCTCCTCAGAGTAACCCAAGGCCTTGTTGTCTGTACTCCTCATTGGGCAGCTAATCGTGTATGGCCTTGAAACGTCGCTTCTCTTTTTACTCCGAACTATTAGTTAACTCTTGCATTATTAATTTACTTTTTATGGTTTATGTTTCAGAGTTTATGTGCAGCTTCCCTTCTCCCCCAGAAAACAATAAGCTCGATGAAGCCTTGCTCTCCTTATTCTTACCTTTGGTACCTGTACACACCTCACTGTCGTAAACTCCCAGCTAAGGTCTCTATTTTAAAGCTTCCAAACTCTGCCTCTTGCAGGGATTGCAAGTCCTGAGGAGCTAGCAATCTCAAAGACTAGTTTCCACAAACGAGCCATCTTCCAGGGCTCCGGACATCGTCCCCCAGTCTGTTCCTCTACCTCTTCTTTCCTTCTCAAGCCACAGAATTATAAAATCTTACAGAGGGTGAAACTAAGAGATCATATGGCCCATCCCCATACGGGCTCTAGGAATCATCTCCCTGCATCTCACAAATGGTCACCCATCTCTGTTTGCACACACCTGCCACCGTGGAGTTCCCATTTTGTTCCATGACCCATTCTGCTATTGGCTGGTGCTCACAAGATGCTCCAAGACAAAAGTAGCCATGGCCATGACGTGACATCTTGAGATAATTTCCAAAAAAAGAAATGTTCAAACAAAGATTATTCTTATGTTAATAGCAATCATTATTGGCCTATTGTGTGTTCTATGCTGGACATTTGAGAGCCTGGAAGATGTGACCCCTGTCCTCAAGCAGCACTTGGTCTCTAGTTGGAGTCAGAAAAATGTCCCATGGCAGAATGATGGCCCCCACAGAAGAGAAGACATTAATTGCTGCTTTATGGTCATAGAGAAGCATAGGGGTGTCCGCCCACTCAGTGTCCACTCAGTGAACAACCCAACACAGTGTCCACCACCCCACACCTCCAACAGGTAGCTCACCTAGTTCATTAAGTGCCTTCACTGGCTTTGTACCATGTTGGAAATATGCTTGGCAGTAGGATACCTGTATTGTGCATACTTCAGACTGGGACAGGAAATGGCCTCAAGGAAGCAACTTGGCAGTACTGACAGGCTGTCCTCTCACCAGGAGCAAATCAAAAGAGTGTAAATTTTCTGGTAGGGAGATGCTGAGAGAAGGCTTCCTACAAGAGGAGCATATTGAGGAGGGTATAAAACAACGAGCGTGAGACACCTGTGGTGTCTCAGGGAAGCAGAGCCATTCCCTCCGTGGTGATTCTGCAGAACACAGCCTCCTCAGAAGGGCATCTAGGAGATATCTAAGTCCCTCCCTTTAAGAATGCCACAGACCCTGAAACAGTAAGTGGCACCTCTGGTTCTAGATACAAGATGGATACATGTTGAGGATCTTGGTAGGAACATTTTTGCCAAGCCAAGTGAGTGAGAATATGTTGCATTCATCTGATATTTTGCATTTTAAATATGCTAGCTTTGCATCTTATAACTCTTTTCAGGCCCCCTGCGGCTACCTGAGGTGGCCTTCCCTGCTCTTTATGTGTTGTTTATAAAGCTGAAAGAAAGGTGTAGCCTTCCATGGTTTCTCTTATTTGTTGTTCAGTTATTTAATTTGTTTTTTGTTTTTTTTTAAATAAGTCAGAAGAAGAACAACTGTTCCCTTTCCCACCCCACTTCCAACTCCCTGCTCTAGGCTCAGACAGGATGTGCTGGTGGGGTGGGTGGGATTCCTCAAATGGGGACCAGACAGGGCAGGATGTAGAACCTGTGCCCCTACATTGTCAGGTGACCCTCACAACAGCATCCCATCTGAGATGAGCAGGTAGAGTCCACCTTCAGGGTAAAGGACTTCAGTGCTGGCTACTTCTCAGCCACTGTGTTTGACCAGGAGATTGGGGACCCAATACAAGTGAACCTAAAGAGAGCACTAAATGAGACCCAAGACTAAAAGCCTCTGGCCCAGATCCAGAGATGACAGTAGATAGGCATCCTTCATGCCCCTAATTCCTTGCAATCAGTGGAAAATTAAATGTTCAAGGTGAGAGGCCTATTTCATGCTTTTACAGTTTTCACGCACAACCAAGGCCTAGGACTCAGGAGGCCTAATTATGTGGGCATGGACTAGCTGCCTCCTGGGACCTTGGTTTCTTCATCTGTGGACTGGGCATGATGGTACCTGCCCAACATTGTTGCAGATGTATTAGGAGGATGGGGCGAGAGGTTTAATAAGATGGCACTTTGAAAAGTATAAAATGCTGTGCTCAATTGCCGGGAAAATTTACCAATTTAGTCTTATTCTGGTGACTGTAGTTTACTGAGGTTTCACCTAATTTAAAAGAGAGAAAGGAACTGCCTCATAGAAGAGACCACAAAAATAAGGAGTCGATAAGTCCACCAGGAAAAGAAGTACAGGAAATTAGCATAATGACTTTTACCAGTGAGTCGACCTTTTGTGTGTGTGTGTGTGTGTGTGTGTGCTCCTGCCAGTTCTATCGTTTTTCCGCAGTGCTGGGAATCTAACCCAGGGCCTTGCACATACTAGGGCTACCACTGAGCTACACCCCTATCCCTAATCAACCATTTTAATTGGGTACCTACTGTATGCCAGGGAGTGAACTAGATGGTGTGCAAGTGACTAATAAGGCAGTGACCCAGGACCACGACTGACTCAGTAGCATGGCCTCCAGCCCTAAGCTTAGGGAAGCTCTCTAGAGCCAGTGTTGAGGGAGGAGGCAACTGGCAACAGAGAGGGCAGGAGACGCCTCACCCAGAGACACCTGCAGCTATAAAAAGCTCTGGCCCCACCTTCAGTCCAAGTGAGAGCTGCTAATGGGAGTGCCAAGATCCCCGTGGGGTGAGGAGAAGCGGCAGACACCTCCCTTGGGGCAGGGAGCCCTGGAGGGACATGTACTGGGAGGTGGTAACCAGAAGGGGCCTGACAGGCCACCCCCTTGTATACCCGAATGAGAGGCCAGAAGGTGCTGTGAGACAGGGCACCAGGCCCCTGACCCCCTGCTCAGTACTCCTTCCTGCCTGCTGGCTGAAGCTCCTTGCACTGACTACTTCTGCAGCCTTTTGTGTGTCTGCAGACTGGCCCCAGACCCTGGCTATCTGGGTCAGTTTTTGAGAGGCTGCTTGTGTGTGGCTTCAGGTTTTGTCTGAAGGCCCAGCAGGCTGGAACTTGCCCTGCTACACCATCTTTGCTGGCTCCAACCTCCCCTGCCCCAAGGTGTGTGGGGATTGGGGGCAGGGACCCACTGCAATGCTATTACAGTATTTGCATTTATATGAGGCACAGACCCCAAGACGGTCTCTGGGTGCTTTTATAGCCCTGTGTATACATAATTTATTTTTGTGGCTATTTAATCAGTATACACATTGAGATGAAAAGTTTCCAGGGGGCCCCAGGTTATTAGGCAACTTCCAATTCTACCAGCTTCCACTGAGTGGATGGGGTCCCCAGTCCCTGCTCAGCTACAAAGGTGCGGGGTAGGGAGTAAGCAGGGGCCAGCTCAAGCTGAGGCCTGTGGCTGAGGGCAGGATACTCAGCCAAGTCCCATCTCCTGAGGGAGTGGCAATGGGCAATGAGATCCACCCTGATCCTGAGGAGAGAGATCAGAGAAGGAAGGACCTGAGAAAAGGAGCCATGATCAGGGTGAGGAACCAACCAGCTTGTACCTGGAGTTTCAGAGTCAGGGAACAGAGAGGGGCTTGACAAGAATTCTAGAAGGTTAAGGGAGGCAAGAACTGCATGTGGGACCTGAGTCAAGAGTCAGGGAGGGAGGAGACCCAAATGTGGGGTCCTCAGTAGAAGTCAGTCCATAGATAAAAAATGAGAGTGTGATGGAGTTCCCAAGGTAAGCCTCAGAGGAGAGTCCCTGCCCATGGCCAAAGGCAAGCCCCAGGGTCCCTAAGATCTCCATCTCAAATCATTTTTGTAATGAGGTGAATTATAATTAAATAACCAAATAAGGAGGCAGTGTCATGACTGTAGTTCTTACCTCTGTCTGCTAAAGCTGAGACCCTCGGAGGAGAGCAGACCCTGCATCATATGCAGTGTCCCCTGGAAAATTCAGACCCTCAGCACACGCACATAACAAGTACACACATACACACACACACACACAAATGCATACAGACACATGCAGAAGTGCAAAAATACAGACCACATAGACATGTGTACACACTCATAGACATGCATACAACCTCACAGACATGCACATGCAACACATGTATGTACACCCACAGACACACTGGCAAACACAAAGACAGGCACAAATGTACACAGAGGCACATACACAGACTCTCATGTACACGTGGGTTCTCTCAGCCCTCCAGCTTCCCTCTGTGTGGCCAAACCCTTGGAGGGAGAGGTCCACATTAGAGGAGAAGGTGTGTTGGAGAGGGGGAGCGGGAAGGGTGAGAAAGCATATTGTCAGGAAATGTAGGTGTCTGATGGAAGGACAGAGCAAGTCCCCAGAGGAACATACCCAAGTAGCTAGTGACAGCCCAGCCCCGGTTGTAAAAGAAGCGACGACCATGTGTTACCACATTCCTTACAAGGGGGGGGGGATGGGGGGGGATGGGGGGGGGCTCGTACCATGATGGCAGTGAGAGATCCTCCAGCACCCATACCTCCTCAAGAACACATTTACTCCAGGTCCTGGGGACCCAGGTGAATAAGACACTGTCCCTAACCTCAGCGGGTTCCCTTGAGTTCAGCAAATACTCGCTGTGTGCCCTCTGGGCATTAGAATGTTGTTGAAAGGATGCAGAAAATAGCAAGGTGTGGCCCCAGCTATCCTGGAGCCCCAGTGTTCTGAGCTTGGTGGGAGGCATCGGGCCCACTGCCCCCAGGATGCTGCTGCTGCCCAGAGCACAGGCAGAACCTGCTTGAGGCATCACCTTCAGAACCTCTGACCCACAAAATTCTACTGACAGTAGACCTTCCTTTAAGTGCAGACTTAAAGTTGGGACCTACATAACTGAAAAGTGGGGAAACTAGATGATCCTGACTGGGAAAACGGAAATGATGAGTCCTTACAGAGGTTTTTGAGTCCCATAAGTGTCCTGGAGATGGAAAAGCTGCTCTGAATGTGTGACACTTTGTAAATGTGGCCATGCCCCCAAGGATATGCTTACAGAGGAAACCCCTCTGCTCAGCATCTCCTTTCTTACAGTAGTCAGAGGAAATCCACTTAAGAGCATCCCTGGAGGCCTGCCCTCTCATTTTACAGAGGAGGGACTGAGACTCAGACAGGAATGTGACTTTGCCTTCCTCACCCATACTCTGTCCCACTTTGGCTCATGGCCCAAATGACCACTGACCAGGTTCAAACTCCGGATCCACGAGGCTCCGTCCTTCCCCTCTCCGTGCATTCCTAAGGACTTAGTCGCTGGCCAAATCTTTTATTTTCTTCTCATCACCCTGATTATTCCCTGTTTAATTAAAATTTGTTTCAGCTAATAGGCCTTAAATTAGTATTTTCAAATATTGACATCTACAGGACCCTCATTCATTATTTTCGAAAGCTCTAGGGCTAATTGCTTTATCACCCACCAATTAATTACTCATTCACTGGACAGGTAGCCACTGCCCCCAGAACATGGACAGATATACTATCAGGTAAGCAATGTTGCACATAGGACTGAGGCACACAAACATGTGCCTGCACATGGACACACACACACATACACACATACACTCTAGACACTTTCTCCAACAAATCAGACCTTCTAGGGTCTGGTTGTGTATATGCTGGGGGACTAGGAGGAAAGCAAAGCAAAGTATGAAATTGACATCACATCAGCCTCACTGCTGAGAACTCTGCAGGCCTGGGCTCCTTCAGGTCGACTTCTCTTTGCTCTCCCTCAAGTGCAGGAAGCAGTGACTCTGAGAGGAGATACCCAAGGCTGAGGAGGATCCCATGGGTGGCAGCTACCCAAGTGACTCAGGACCTTGAGAAGGGAGGAAGGTCCTTGCAGGCCCAATGATGGGGTGGGGAAATAGCCACAGACAAAATAAGATGAGGTCAGGATCAGAGGAGAGGTTGCAGAGAGGGACAAATTGGGACTGAAAAGGTCCCCAGAGGCCACAAAGATCCAGCTCAGGTTGGCTTCCCTCCACAGTTTCCCAGAGGGACCCAGCTGGGGACATCAGCAGATCCAGAAAGGGGCTGAAACAAATCTCCCATGCAGCCCTGGGAAGAGCTGGGTGGGAGCTGTGGAAGCCCACCAGGATAGGGTCCCCTGCGGCCCACAAATACAGGCCTCTGTGCTGTTGTCTGCATGGGCCATTAAGATCTTTAAAGAACAAAAATGTGTCCAGAATGGCACCCAAGGACCCCTGCACCTCCACCCAGTCCTGAGATCCTGTTGGACTGCTGGGGAGACCAGCTGCAACTAAGGGAGGGGGCCCCACCTGAGAAAGGACCTCCCCACCATCCCCAGGCCCCTGCCAGACTGCTGGGCTTCTGGGACTGTGAACTTCACCCAGAGATGCCCAACTTGTTCGCCGTGTCCTGCCTCTGCCAAGCACCAGCAACACTGAGCCTCTGCCCCACAGAGCAGCTACATGGGCACAGTCCCTTGGGTTGGCAGGGCTAGAAAGACCACATGGCCCCTGCCTGGCACTCAGCGCCTTTTTTTTTTTTCACTCCTTGTAAACAGTCTGGAGTGATTGGGATTAAAGTCTCTGCGAGTCACTGGTATCGCTTTTCGGGAGAGCTGAGTAATCCACAGGGATTAAAGAAGCAGCCGTGCTCATCTCCCACAAATGAATATCTGTCAGAGGCATTGACCTGTTAAAATAATGAATTTAATGTGCAGCAAACCGCACACGGCAGCAGCGACGCAACACGGCCTGGCAAATTGTTTTCCATGTGTTCTAATGAGACTTTTAAGGGAACAGGGCCCCCCTGGGCAGGTAGCCCCGCCCCCTGCCCTGCACATACACCCCCGGCCCCCTCCCCAGATAGAGAAAGGATGCTGGTGCTGTGGAAATGTCCCACACTGCCCTTGCCCACACCACCCAGGAAAGGCCATAGTCCCACTTGATTCTCTGCAGGTTTATCACTGGCTTTGTGGCTTCCTCCGTGGCTGCCCGTCAGCTCAGCCCCTGTGTGATCATCAGTAAGGCCCAATATGGCCCTTTTGTAAGGCTCTGTCACAGGAGCCTCAGTCAACCTAGAGTAGGCATGGCAGACAGAGGACCAGCCTCCTGATCCTCGGCCCCCTGCGCCGTTCTATGTCCACTGCCCACTTCTGCGGACATTGACAATGACAGTTTGGGCTGCCATGTGACAGCAGGAATCAAGGCTCTCTTAGAAAAATCACAGAGTCAAATCCAGGAAATAGAGGTGTCTCCCTCTGCTCACAGCCAGGACCTGAGCTTACAGGCAGGTCCTAATAGGAACTGAGAGGCCCATCCTGTCTCTAGAGGGGACAGGCGCATAGCCAAATTTGAGAACAGGCTGACCCAAGGGCAAGGCTGTGGCAGGGACATATGGTGGCCACTGACTTCCTCGTCCCCCAGCCACTGTTCGTTGTAGACATGGCAGAGGAGCCTGTCCTGCCTTCATGGTGTCCTCTCTAGGGAATGAAAGCCATGCCTCCCACATCTAGCAGAGAACAACAGGGGCCCAAAAGTCCCCTTCCTGGCAGTCACATGGTTACCTTCTACAGTGCCTCCAAGATGATGAGGACAGTGGCCCCAGCCGTTTGCCAAGCAGGTTTAACTTTTGCAGAGGCAGGTAAGTCAGGCCTGTGTGGGGAGCAGGCTCCTGGTCCTCTGGCTTATCTCTTGACTCTCCCAAGGCTTCTCTCTGTCATTAAACAGATGATTAGAGCAACTCAGTGAAAAGATGATACATTGTCTTTTTCTCTTCCTCCTTTTATTTATTTATTTTTTGTAAGAAATCATTTGATTATGAGTTTCCAGCTCTCGTTATTCTCATCTAGGATGTATTCACACACCCACAGTTGGTTGCACTCTGGGAGACAGGAGGGCTTCTTGCAGAAGTGTTTCTCAGAGACCCTTGAGTCATTCTCACTGGGACTGGCTCCCAGACCTAGCCCACTGTTCTAGGTGAGAATGCTGGAAGGGCCTCGTCCTTCTTGTTCCTGAGCAGTGATGTTAAAGGACATGCACACAGCATCCTCAGTTTGACCTGCAGGCTTGTGAGCCTGTCATCAGCATGCCAAATGGGGCAGGTGGCATTATTTCAGATGATCCATCATGGCTAAGCATCTTCAGGTTCCCCAGCCCCGTGTTTGGCAGGACAGGAAACCCAGAGAGTTGGAATAAGTCATTTCCATTCTCCAGTGTCCCAGAGTCCTCCAGGAGTCACACATTCACACATAACAAATTGGGTCCCATAGCAAGATAGGATGTGGCCAAATGCCCAGAGAGGGGCAGAGGCTTTGAGAGACAAGGAGTGTCAGGAGCAAGAGCCTGCCCTGAGATTAGTGATGAGAGAACACTCCTGGGGGGTGACAGAGGTGAGGATGGCTAGGACCTGAAAGAGCAGAGCAAAGGACAGCAATGTGGCAGCAAGATCATAGCAGGATCCAGAACACCCATAGCCCTACCCCCCTGGACTTGGGGAGTAGGTAGGGAGTTTGAGCCTCTTCTAGCCAGAAAAAGGGCAGGCAGCATGAGAAGGGGTGGGGAGGGACACAGCCAAGCTATACTGGATCTAAGGCTGGTCCAGCTAGCCAGGACCCTGCTGAGAAGGGCAGTTGTACTCCTTCTGCCTCAGGTCCCCTTATCCACAGTCTCAGGAGAAAATATCTCCCAGGGTGGCCCTGGGCATTGTTACAAAGCAGGTGGGAAGCCTTCACCCAGGCTGCAGCACAGCTGCTGGTGGATGTTCCAAGTACCTGTGGCAAGAGGTGCCTGGGCTGGAGCCAGGCCAAGGTCCTCCAGTAGACTACACAGGGTCTGTAAGGCGACTGGGTGGAAGAACAGAGCTCGCTCTCTCCTTCCGCTCCCTGGGTACAACTGATAATCCCAGTACCTGACAACCTGAGACTCTTAACACCCCTTCCTCCAAGGCAAACCACTCTTCCTCCATCCCCTCTAGACCACCCTCCTCCCCAAAAGCCTCATGATGGTAGCTTCCCCTTTGCCCTGCCCACCTATGTCCACATTGGCATTTGGTCTTAGATCTTGTCACTCAGGGTATATGCCACCACCAAATGTTATATAGATCCAGGTCTATATAAAGTCTGTGCCAGGACTTTGGCACCCCCACTATCTGGGTTTCTCATACTTGCCAGGTTTTTTCCTGGGGCTTGGGGAGGAGAATACACAGTGGGCCTGGGGAAATAGAGAGTGACCAAAGCTCTCTGTCAGGGAGAAATTCAAGGTGACACTTAGACTCCCCCTTCTGCCAACAAAGTCTCTGAGTTCCACTTCAAGTTTCCTGCCCACCTCTTCCAGACAGCACTCAGAGCCCACCATAACATTCTGTGGTGGAGTATACCCCCAGTGACATCCTTTGTCCCCAGCCCACTTCCTTGAAACTTAGCATGGCATCCAGGTGGTTCCTTGATGAACCAGCCCATGGGGGCATGGAGCAGGGTCCTTTCTAACTGGAGGACCTGCAGAGTTATTAGGGAGCACTGATGGCCTCATCCCCTGCCCAGCTCAACCCAGCAGCAGTGACAGTGGCTTTGGAAATGAGGTGGAGGGGCAGGCACTGTGCTGGTCCTCAAAAGAGAACAGAGGTTGGGGGGCAGGCAGTGCCCATGGCAGAAATTGGCAGCCAGAGCACTGTGGGGTCATTTCTACCCAGGAAATAAGGAAAGGGGTGACTCTGGAGCCTTTTCCGCTGAGAAAATCAGGGAGGGGGTGGTCTCCAGTCTGTTTCTTTGGCAGAACACATCAAGGCATGGATTTCCTGTGCTGTGAATGTGCCCAGGGCAAGTGACAGAGGCAGCATCCCTGAGACCCAAGGCTCCCTCGCTGTCACTCATGTGCGGCACATATAGGTGCAGACACACGCTTGCCTGATCTTTCACACACTCACTCCCACGCGCATAGCACACACATTCACTCACTCGGGTTCTTCTTCAGGTACAGCGGCTCCCTCCTGCCCACTTATTTCTGACACCTGCAGAGCTGTTGTGTCTCCCCAGTGCTGCATTAATAAACAAGGGCAGGGGTTTGGAGTCAAAGCTACAAAGAACATGGGGTAAAAGGGGAATTTGGAGCCCACTGGGAGGCCTCCTCCTCCCTTGTGGATAAATGTCTTGTTTGTTTCACTGACCAGCACCCTGGACTAGCAGGGTTGGGCAACCATTTTGCTTAACTGAGCACAGGCTTGGCCACTGGCTGGCCATCCCAGTGACAAGGTAGGCTGCCCTCCTTGCCCGGTTCCACTGTCAGATGGAAGAGGGGAGGCTAGAAGTACAGCAAGGGGCCTGGAGTTTGTCCTGCTCAGGCCCTGACCCTGACCATGATCTTGGGGGAATTGCCTATCCCTAGACTCAGTTTCCTCTCTTGTCTAACAGGGATAAAAATTTATTGCCCACATCGTGGCATCTGAGTAGCGTGTCTTACAGCACAAGGGATTTCAGTTAGATGCAAAGGGCTGGTTTTTGAAAGGGAGAGTTCTTAAGAACAAGGCTCCAGGAATATCTTTTCTCTGTTTGCTCACATTCTGCAGCTTTCTAAAAAGCCACTGCGTGGGTGACCAGAGGGAGGTGTGAGGATTGCCTTCCCAGAAGAGAATCAGGCCATGCTAATCCGCGGCGCGGAAGGCTTGAGTTCCTGTCAGATGTTTCACGACTCGCACTTCACAGGTTGCACGTGACTGTCCTGGGGCTGCTGGACACTCTGTTTGTTCCAGTCCATTCTCTCCTGAGAGCAAAAATTGGGCTCAGTCTCTCTTACTCTCGAGTCTTCTATCCATTTTATCCATTTATTATTTGGTGGCTCCATTGAGTCCTACCGTGTGCATAGGCCGTGGGGACTCCAACAAACATGGGCATGCAGCCACGGCAGCAGGCTGCAGGTCACCGTCTGCCTTTGAGACATGACTCACATATGACACAATCGAGAGCAGGGGTGGCCGTAAATCAGAGCAGGAGGCTGGGGGTTGGACTCCAAGTGCCTCCCCCTTCACAGGCTGAGATGCGTGTAATCTGACATAAGGAAAGAAGAAAACTTTATGGGACCCGAGGTGGTGGCAATGAGGCCATCCTGCCTTTAAGAAGGCTGAAGAGCCCCCGAGGCCCCAACAGCCCAGCCAGCCAGTACACAGGAAGGGAGAGAAGGCAACTGAGCAGGGAAAGCTTTGGTCTTGGAACCGGGAGATCCGAGTTCCAGTTACAACCCCGCCTGTAACACGCTTCACATTCAACACCTCCGAGCCTTAGTTTCCACCTCTGCCAACTGGGGATGCAGGGTAATCCCTCCCCACACTCCCTGAGCAGTGAGCTCTGAAATTTTTGGCAGAAGTGGGACTGTGCCCAGAGGGAGCTGGGAGGGAGGTGGAAGGATCAGGTCCCGCGATCCAGCAGATCTGACACTCAAGTCATGTGTCTAGGAAAGGGAAAGAGAGAGAAGGGAAGGGAAGGGAAGAACCTTGGCTAAGGAGACTTGAACATCTCAGGTCAAGTGCAGGTTTACTTGAGTTGAAACAGAACAGGGAGATATAGCATCAGCTCTTATTGGGGAAAGACAAGATCGTTTGGTCCCTGGAGGCTCCCAGGTTGACCAGAAGGCAGGCCTCCAGGGAGTGGGGAGTCTCCAGGAGGGAGGCCCTAGAGAGGCACTCTCCCTAGTAGGGTAGGTGTGCCTGGACTGAGGCTTATGCTCAGAAGTTTCTCCTTATGGGATTCATGAAGCGATCATGCCATTAGCCAGGCCCAGCCCCCACGTTCAGGGAACAAGCACTTGTCCCTAGCTCTCCACTAGAGTCTGGGCTGTCCTGTGGACACTTGCATCCCCTCCCTACCGTGGCCTTCCGGACAGAGCATTCTAACAGCCAGGAGGCTGACACATGGTGCCCCCACCCCTCCCCCAAGTGTTCCCAGCACGGTCCCACCCCCACACTTTTGCTCACACAGTGCCATGCGCGTCCCTTTCTCACCACCCAGTTCAAGTCCCACCTCCTACACAAAGCCTTTCCTGAGGATCCCAGTCACAGCCTTTCTCTCACACTGCATTCACTATTTCATTCACTCCCGTGAGGTGAGAGCTGGCATCCCTTTTACCAGATAAGGAAACTGAGCCACCAGACTGAAGAAGCTGCTCTAAGAAACTTGGTGAGTGAGGGCTGAGGCTGGGGTGTGCACCCCCAGGGGGGTCTGGCTGCAGGGTGTGCACCCTAACTGTGGGGCCACTCTGCTTCAGTGTGACTGCCTGTTCTCTAGCCTTGGACCTGAGTAAGCCCTGCAGCTCCTTCTATCCTGAGGTCTGACAAGCCACGTTCTGGACAGGGCGGGGCTTGGATGGCTTTGGTCCATCCTCCCCACCCCTAAGCCTCCCAGCAGGGTGTCAAAGGCTTATGGCTCAATGTGTTGCTGGGTAGGAGAGCAGATGGTTCACATGACGACTGGATGCAGCTGCCAGAACCCGGGAGTGGCCATTTTGTGAGTCCTTCGCAGAGGACGACCTGCCCGCCAACCCTGTACCACCACAGGGCTTGGTTCCCCACCAGGGTACCCACTTTGAGGTAGCCCAGCTGATGACAGGCTCAGGAGGAGGAGCAGATGGTTCCTGAACCCAGGCAGGACTACCCCCTCTTGGCTCTTAGGAAAGTTCTGCAGGAACCCTCCAAGTGTGAAGTAGAGCCCACTTTCTACTGGGGAGGTTCTTTGCGCACCAGAGGGTGTTCCTGAGGTTCTGGGGTCTTCACCCAGCCCTCCTACTGGCCCCCTGAGCAACATGGCAGACCACAAGCACACCAGGCCTGCCTCCCTCTCACTCTCCACCCTGACCACCCCTGGAAGCAGCACACTGGTCTCACCAGTAAGGACTCCCTGACTCCTTCCCTCAGGAAGAGTGGGCTGGGGGGTTCCAGCCATCTTCAGGAACACTGTGGGTCCTTTCTCAACCTTGGCCGCATTCCAACTCCCAGCATTCTGAAAAAGGTGCTAGCTGAGGAGTCTTTCTGGGGTCACAGGACTCAGGTCTGGTCCTCTTTCCCCTGCCTCTTTCCTAATTTACAGAGTGCCAGTGACTCCCTGAGAAGGACTAAAAGGACTAAACCCCCTGCCCAGTACATCTCTCTCAAGTTGTAAGCACAAAGATAGGTCTGGAACCATTTTTTAAAAAAATATATTTTTATCATTTAAAAATACGATTCATTTATCAATCCATGTAATCAAACACAGAAAAATAAAACCAATATTGTTTATTAGTTGGCTTATACATCCCACAGCATTAATTGAGCCCCTCCTGGGTGCTAGACTCTGCTCTAGGCTCTGAGGAAATAAAAACCAATAGGGCATCAGCCCACTCTTGAGGGAGGCAGAGCCCTACACCTTATGAGCTCACTGCTGGGCCCTGGAGCGTCAGCCATGTCAAAGGAAGCCAGCAGTCCCTCCCTTTTGTCCCCACAAAGTACAACTACCATGTACATCAGCCCTATGCTGACACAAGGACAGCATGAAGTGTCATTTGAGTATTCTAGAAGGAATTGTCGGTGCACCTAATCTTTGCTCAGAAAGCCTGGTGCTCCAGAATACATTGGCTCAAACTGCCCCCCATACCCTACCCCACCATTGTTTGAAAAGCTTTGGGCCTCTGGCCAGTTCCTGAATTTCTTGGGGCATTGGTTTCTTCTTTTAAAAAAACCGATCAACAATCTTCTTCCTGTTTGAGCAGTGCTTTAAAATCTATATATTATTTTATTATTATTTTCAGTAATTCTATGAGACAGGCAGGGTGTGTTATTTTGGAAATGAGGAAGATATAAGAGAGGCCAAGTAGCTTGACTAGGATCACACAGGGGAAGGAATAAGAGCCAGAACCCACATCTTCTAGGTCCTTCTTCACTGTTTTTTCCAGTGTTGTGGTCTATGATCTACAAAGTCCCTCTCACAAATACTATGAATTCGCAAAATTGAGGTGGGGGGGGGGCTACAGACAGAGCCTAAGTCAGGCAAGACCGTAAAAGTACAGTGGGAAGAGGTTCAGAGGGGGCAGGGTCGTCCTGAGTAGGAGAGATCAGGGCCACTGGGGAGGCAAGCACTAAGAGTGAGTGACAAGGACATGCTGAATTCTGCTGCTTTATGACCGTGTGTAGAGCAGACCTGCCCGTACTTGACCAAGGTTGAAAACTCTGGGATGCATAATAATTAGATTTTTCGACAACGTTCCCCCTCTGGTTTATTTATCCAGCAGTAATTACTGCCAGCAGAGCTCAGTACTAGGACTGCACTGCTTCTCAACCACATGGGTTTCAAGCTTGGTGGGGAAGGGACACAGTTGGGGTATTTGATCAGACCACTTTTACCACAAAAGAGAGGCAAAATTTCAGTGATGTCCTGAGTAAGTGGCATTTCCAGGACAGCAGGCACACTGAGGAAGTGGGCAAATGTTAACCTTTGAATTGAGAGCCCCAGTGGTTAAGTGGCCCTGGGTCCTACAAAAAAAAAAGAATAGGGGTTCAGGAACTTGAGGCTCAGTTGGCCCCCAGACATCCTTCAGATCCATAAGCTATCAACCACATGACTCATTATGAGCAGGTGGCACTTCATACCGTACCCCTCTGTGGGTCATGGCTCTTACTGGCATTGCAGGGAGACAGAGATGCCCAGAGGGTCCATAGCAGCTTCAGGACATCTGGGTGGTGTTAGGAGAGTTAGGAGGGTGTCCATGGTTAGGATCTGTGGTCCCAGTGAAGGTGGCATTTGGAAGCCTACTACCAGGTGCTGCTAGAAGCCACTGCTAGAAGCATCCCTCTGGATCACTGCAGGAGTCCTATAGGCTGCCGAAGATAGTCCTGGTGCCACTTGGCCAACAAGGCATTTCTCTGGGCTTGCAATATTTGGCTGGGCAGATGCTGGGAAGATGTGGGGAGAGACTCCAAACCTGGGCAAAAGAAGACTTGCCCACAGGTCAAGCCAAAGAAATAGGCAGGCAGGAAGAGGAGAACGGGGAATCCAGGGCTCTGGCAGCTGGAGGGGAGGTGTGGCTGTAGGTAGGTGTGGTCCTGGTAGCAGCCGGCCAGCCCTCCCCACACCTTGCTGGTCAGCCCTGTGGTGGGTGGGCATGGTTGTCCCAGACCCAGGTCCCAACCAGCTGCTTCCTTTATTTTTTTCCCCTGCTTTTCGTTCCCTTTTTTCCTCCCTCCCTGTCTTTCTTCCTTCCTTTCTTGCTTCCGCAGTATTTTTCTTTCAATTTCTATCTCCCTACTCTCTCTCCCATTCTCCTCCTCTTTCTTTCCCTCCCCCATCTCCTTTCCCTTCCTCCCTTCCTCCTCCCTTCTCTGTTCCACAGGGAGATGCTGCCACCCCTAGCATTTCCACCTGCCTTGCTCTGAGCCTACCTGCTTGCAGAGCTGCATTCCTACATCCTCAGTACAGAGCAGGTGCAACAGAGCAGCCAAAGTGAGGAGAGACCCAGTAGCAGGCCCTGGACAAACCAGAGTTCCAAATTCCATACCCCCCAACTTCCTAAAGGCCTAGATCTGAGTATGATCCATGAGAAGACAGAAGGGCCGGCCAGGCTGGCTAAGCAGCGTGCCCAAGGATTCACTGAATCCTTTTGTAAAAGGATGATTTCAAGACCCCAGCCCCAGGGTTCTGATTGAGGATGCCTGGGGCAGGGCTCTGGAATCTCCCTTTGTAAAGAGCAGACCAGGTGGTGTGAAGAAGGTACCAAAATTTTCTGGGGCATCTTGGGCTAAAAAGACAAGATACTCACATGGAAACTGTGTACAGTTTTACCAAACGTTGTGGAATTCCAGGGTGTGGGCCAGAGGGCTGGAGAAGCAGGTGGCTCCTGGAGGTGAAACACTGGAGCTGGCTTTGACGGGGGAAGGATCTGCAGGGGTTGTAGGAGAAGGGAGGGCTACAGGCAAGAGAAACTTAACTGAGTCAGATACGTTGAGTGGCAGGCAATAAAACAGATGGACAGATAGATGGATGAGATGGATGGATGGATGGATGGATGGATAGATGGGCTGGCCTCAGATGGCCCCAACAGACTGCTGGGCTCTGCATTGCTCTGCTATATGGCATTTGCAGGGCTCTTGGGGGTATGAGACACATCCCCAACCCAATCTCTTACCCTAGGGCTGTCCTCACATATTCTGGAAGTGACCAAACAAGCAGATGAAGGTTAAATCTGTCAGCTCCCCCTTCCCTGCCCCACCCTGGGCCCAACGTTCAGAGAAGAGTTAAGTGACACAGCCTCGTTCTCCTGTATGAATTAATAATTGATTCGGTAACAAATCACTAATATTGCAGTAGTCGTGGTGAATAAGATAATGAATGTGTTCTGTCCAGGGAGTGTCGTGTTGTGAGGATTCGGCTGAAATTATTCATAAATGTGCTACTTTTCCTCATCTCCAACTGCTGCTAGTTTAGCTTCTCTTTTTAATCTTCCCAGCCTGTCACATTCGATGGTGGAAATCGTCAGGCTCCATATACAGCAGGATATTAAGGGGGAACTGCCGAAGCATTATGTCAAATTTCAATAGGTAATAGAAATAAAGTGCTTCAAGACCCTTTCCCTTTTTCTCATGAAGTTTAAAAAACAGGATTTCCCCAAAACTTTCTAGAGGAACTCTCTGTCTCATCGTTGGAAAGAAATCCCCAGGTCAAGGAGTCCAGGCATTTGACCCATGGATACTACTTTGCCACAAACTTGCTGTGTGACTTTGGTCTGTGTGCTCAACCATTCTGGACAGTTTCCATTTCTAAAAGACAGGTGAGAGTGCCTTCCTAGTTATCTCCTAGAGGTAATGAGAGAATTACAAGATGACAGGAAGGGAAGTGCGTGGACACTAAAAAGCTGGGTTTTCTTCACCGCCATCCCCTATGCATTCATGGGATTTCAGTCAAGCCGGGTTCCTTTCTCTAAACATGCCTCCCAAGTGCCTTCTCCTGGGAAGCCCCTGCCTTGTCCCCTCACCATCCTTGTCTAATTCTTTCTCCTTCTGACCCCTCTCCTCACTGGGCTCTATCAGCCACCTCCCAACTCATGACATGGTTCCTGATCCCACCTGTGAGTGCGCTGTCTCTTCTCTCTGGTCCTCTCTTACACTGCTCTTCACGACATACTGTCTTCCATAGAAGGGTCTAGGCATTTCAAGAATGGAAGGAAGCTGCTGGGTGTACCATATGACACCTGTCATCTCAGCTACTCGGGATCCTAGGGCAAGAGGATCCCAAGTTCAAGGCCAGTCTAGGCAACGTAGGGAGACCCAGTCGCAAAAATAAATTAAAAAGAGGACTGGTGATGCAGCTCAGCATGGGTGAGGTCTTGGGTTCAATGTCTAGTAACACACACACACACACACACACACACAAATAGAAGCTGTCTTCTACATATTTGAGTACAGTAAGAAAGAAAGAAATATTTGTAGAATGAATTTTTTGGGTAGGTGAGTGGACGACTAGATGGATAGGTGAATGAATGGGTTGGTGGCAGAAGAGGAAATTTAAAATTGTAATCATCCTGTTTTCAGACAATTCAGATTTTTTTTCTGAATCTCCTCCATACTTTGGTGTTTATCTTTGCTGTATCAAGTTGCAAAACAGAAGAAGTGTCAATGACTTGGCACTGAGTGTGCCTGGGACTGGAGGACAGTGATAAGACTCTCCAACAGGGGAGTAGAGATCGTGATATCATGGCTGAAAGATGTGGGGCCTTAAGATGGGCCTTTTGAAGGTCTCAGTGTGGCCCTTCGCCTTATGAATGAGACCTGGGTACAGCTCAACCATATAGCTGGTTTGAGGCAGGACCAGATCCAGGGTCTCTAGATGTCCAGATTTTGTTCTTCCTGCACACCAGGGGGCGCCACACATGAGGAGGGTGAGGGGACTGAGAGAGGAGGACTGGGCTCTGGAAGGCTGTGAAACTTGGAAGAAAGCACGGTCCATAGGGGTTGATACTGGTTCTGCCAAGGGCTAAAAGGAGGTCAAGTGCTCTCTGAGGACCCAGGTGGTTTCAATGAACTGGGATGTTTCCCCATGATGATCCATGGAGTCATATGGATCAGGGTCCCAAACTAAAAAGGGATCCCCAGAGCCCATGTCACAGGAGGGGAGGGCCATGAAGGAGTGTCTTATTTCCCCTGTTGTGTCCACATGTCTTCAGTATCTCCATACAGACACATCCAAATCAAATCGAACCTTTCCCAGGCAGCCCACAAATACCCTCATACAGCCTCAACCACAGAGCTCCAAGCAAATGCTGACGCTCCCCCCTCCCCATACACCCACAGATGCTCCTGATGTAGGTGAACACCACCCACAGACATCCACATAAATGCAGAAATGCACCCCGTAAAACACACATGTCTACACGCACATGAACACATGCAGGCACAATCATGAAGAAACACACGTGCTCATCCAAGCCTTCACTCTGAGTAAGTTATTAAAAATGTAGACATCGCTGGCTCCCAGGGTCAATATGTTGTTTTTAAATTTAAACATGAATTTCCATTTCATTGAGCCTCCAGGGCTAACAAGATGTGCTGTGACAGGAGCAGCTAGCTGGAAAAGGCATGATTGAAGAGCGAGCCAATAATGTGTGTGCACAGCCTGGGTGGGGAGTGGAGCCCCTTTGCCCAGCCCCCACAGCCTGGTGTGAGCCACGGACAGGCAGTGAGGGTCACTACCACCACTCAGCACTGAGTTCTTCCCAGTTGGCCAAACCATGTTTCCTGAGATAAAAGAACAGAGTGTAACAGCAGAAGCAACATCCACCCATCCATCCATCCATCCACCCATCCATCCATCCATCCACCCATCCCTACACCCATCTATATCTTCTGAAACCCCAGACATGGATTAAGGACTATGGGGGTGATGGCAAGAAGAAAGTGCTGTCCCTGCTGGAAGTTTCCACCGGAATAAGATATGGTCTTTGTGAATTCCAGCTGGGGGACCCTCTGTGTCCTCAGACAGTGGCACAAGCTCTTGTTTATAACCATGCCATAAACAATCTCCCCCGCCTGGGCTCTAAGTTCTGTAGCAGAAAGCATTGTATCTGTTTTGTCCAGCAGTGGATTCCCAATGCCTAACCTCATAGATGCCCAAGGAACATGTGGCGAACCTGAGTCGGAGTGGGTTGGAATCCAGAAGGCAGACCCAGAGGTTTTGTGGTGCCCTTATAGCCTTCCTCACCCCTGGCGCCTGGCTGGCAGCGGTGTGAGTGGTGCATCAGTAGCTTGGAAGTGAGTGAGTGGTGAGTGAGTAAATGAAAGACTAATACACAGTAAGAAAGGGCTGCTCGGTGGTCAGGAGGTGGACAAGGAGGAATGCCAGACAGCAGAAATAGTGGCTAAGAGAGGAAGCCTTGGCCAGGGCTCCTGGCTAGAAGGAAGGCAGAGTCACCACCTTGAACTAGGTCTTGGTGGGACTGGCCGAGGTGAGCGCAAGGGCTGCCTCCCCTCAATAAGCTCTCGGCTTCTGCTCATCTCAGATCCCTAGGGGCAGTTCTTTGAGTTGTTGCCTATTCTTTGAGTTCTGTCCCAGTTGGCTAAACCATGTTTCTTTGGCCATGGTGTTGCCTATTCTTTGAGTCCTCTGATTGGACTGGACTTGGTGGGCTCTGTAGGATTTTAAGCATCTTACATGTCCTGAATGCCAATCAATTCCTAAAGTTCTTCACTCAACAGAAGGGTTAGGGGGAGAAAGAAGGAACAGCAATGCCCATCATGGACAAGTGGCCGCACAGCCTCGTCTCCTGGAGATGGTTTGCCCAAAGCTGGTCTACCATTGTCCCTCATGCCATGCAGACACTCATGCACACACATGTGTGGGCACACATGCAGAGATGCACCCAAGACCAAAAGTCACTCGCTAACATGGTATCAGACTCCGTCAAACTCACAAGCTCTCACCAGTGCGTCCAAATGTGGGTACACACACACACACACACACACACACACACACACACGAAATAGTCTTTCCCTCACTTCTAGATTTCTGAATTCAAAACAAATCTTCAAGTTTCTTTCCATAATGACTGAGCCACTCAGTCTCTATCTCTGGAAAGCAGCCCCTCTCCCTGTCTCTGAACCTCATGGAAGCAAAACTCCAGGAAGAAGGAACAGTTCCCCTACAGCTCAGCGGGACCTTCCAGCTCCCCCTCAGGACACAAGACCAGACTCCGCTTATACCCCCAGCTGAGGATTACACAGGCTGTGCCCACCTTGGTGGCTTGCGTGCTTCCCTTGTATCTGCACCTGAAGAGGGTGTGCATGCCTCACTCACTCAACCATGCGTGTCTACGCATGTGCACAGTGCAACCGCTGGGTACACACAGAGCCTGCCCACACCATATCTGTCTCCCCCAGCAAGTCTATGCATGCCAAAATTGTACACAGCCTGTGTGCAGAGACAGTTCCCACCAGAGCACGTGGGCATGACTGTACATCCGCGTGCGTGCATACACATGGAGACAAGCTGGCACAGAGTTTGCAGGGATGCCCACACGTATCCAGGAGCACCGAGGTGTGATGTCAGTCCTCATCATCCAGTTTGCCAGCCTGAGATCCTGGCAGCACAGGCATGGGATGGGACAGAGGGCAGGGGCTGCCCACCTGCCTGCAGCCCAAACCTTCATGGGCCCGGGAACAGAGGCCTGTGCCTCTGGCCCTTTAAACATCCATTTAAAGTCTCGCCTCTCAAATAATTCAGCAGAGGCATCAGCCAAAAGGGCACACTCTCCTTTCCTTGTCTTCAGGAGCAGGAGAAGGAAGGAGACAGGGGAGAGAGTAGATTAATTGGAGCTGGAACTCGAGCCAGGAATTGTGTAAGCCTGGGCTGCCAGGGAGGTGGGGTGGTGGGAGGGTGGGGGTCTACGCTAGATTCTCTCATCATCTCCTGTTTCTGTCCTTTATGTGTCACTCTCTCCTGAGGACCCCACTCACATCTGAATGGGGAGGGACAACCAGGCTGTCCAGTCAACATCTGAAAGTGGCCTGGGGCCGCCTCTGCCTTAATCATTCTTGCTGGCCTTTCTCACCTCAGTGTTAACAACCAACCAAAATCTTAGAGACAGAATGGCTTTCAGGCTGGGCCCAGTGGGCGTGCATGGCCCCGAGGCACTGCATGTGAGGGGTCACTTTGTAAAGCCAATTCTGTCTGCGGTGCCCAGAGGGAACCCAGATGGAAGGTGGAGCCTGGGCAGGATAGAGCATGAAATGGATCTGTAATTCCTGCAGAAGGTTCCAGGTAGACATCTCAGGTTCCTGCTCTTTCTGTTCTCTGTCCATCACCTCACCCCATTACCCCCACCAACTACCCACTCCCTCCTCCTCGAACTGCCCTAGGGTGGGAACAGGGAGACCTGAAGGGCAGCGCTGCCCAGCCTCCATTGACCCATTCACCCATGTGCTCTGGGCCTCCCCAACTGTGCCCACCTGATGTGACCCCCAACTCCAGGCTTTCAGAAGCACCCCAGCAGAGTCTGTGCTCAGTCTGCCTGGCCCTCTTTCCAGGGTATCCTAGAGTGGGCCAGGTATGAGAGGGATAAGAAGCAGGTTTCATCTCAGTGTGAAGGGCTTGAAGAGCTTCCCTGTCACGAGGAGTGTTCCGCAATGTGGCAGTTCCTGTGCCTCCACCAAGCATCCCCGGGGGGAACTAAGGTGCCCTCAGAGTTCCTCCCGATTCTAACATGGTGAGTCGCCTCCAAGACCCAGTTGGCCCTTAAATGGAAATCAGTGCTTCCCTCCAGGAAGGGGCCCTTCCCCAGGGCCTGCACCCCAGCTCCCAGTTCTCAAGAGAGTAGCCCACTCTGGATTTTAGTCCAGTCCTCTCTGAGAGCCATGGGAAGTGTTTATTCATGTGGGAAATCAAATCGCTGGGGAGAACCACATTCCCCAGCACAGGAGTTATGTAGGTCAGGCTCGGGTTTCTTCCGCATGACCGCCCTTTGGACATCTGAGGAGAGTGGGCAGGCTGGGTCTCCGCCCCAGCCCCCTTGCCTTCACTCATAGTCACTGAGCCCTTAGGCCCTGATCCTGGGTGCAGGGGATCCCACAGAGATTAGGACAGGCCTCTCCTGCCTGCAGTCTAGAGGCGGGGCCTTGCAGGACCAGAATGTGACTGCTGCTGGAGTGGGTACAGGGGAGAGGAGACAAAGACCCACATACGTGCCACAGAGCAGGACACAGTGAGGACCTTGCACCAGGAGGGGCGAGATATGGGATCTGGTCAGCAAGAGGGGCTGGGGGTGGGGGTGCCCCCAGAGGGTGGCTGGGACCCGAGTCCAGCCTCTCCACTTACAAGCTGTGGCCATGGACAATGACTTAGGGGTGGCCGGCCTCAGCCTCTTCAGTTCTTCCATGAGAATAAGGATGATGCATGCTGGCAGCTTCCAGAGGAGGGTTAGTGCCACACCCTAACACAGAGCCTGGTGCACAGCTGGGACTCAACAAAGGGTAGCCATGGAAATTTTGAGAAGAGCTGAGTGGAAAGGCGCCTGAAACCTGGGGTGGGAAAACTCTGCCTCCACATCTAGGAAGTGGGAAGAACCATAAAGAGAGTGTGGGGAGGCCTTTGGGTCTGCCAAGCCTGTATGAAATCTCCATGCTTCCTCCCCTCACACGGTCCCCGCCCCATCCCCCCAAAAAGCTTTCTTGACTTTTTCATGAAAAACGTGTGTTTGGTCAGAGTGACTGAGAAGCAGCCGTGTGAGAGGAATGTTGAGAAGTGAGAATCTTGGGTGCCTGGAAAGTTGGGCACTTGGCCCCAGTACAGTTCTTTGAAAGATGTGGCTCGGAGTCTAAAGGCTGATACTTTGCACACACTCATCATGCATTGGAAATAGTTTCCATAAACAGTCCTGCTTTCAGATAATAGTCACGGTCGCTGAGTCCACTGGTCTAAGAGCAGCAGACCAGGGATGGGAGAGGGGAGGGCGGTGGGGAGAGGGGAGGTAGGCGGAGCTAATGTTCCCGAAATGGGTATCTTATTCAGATTCCACTTTCTGCCCTCTAGCTACATCCCCAGCCATTTCACCTCACTGATACTCTGCAGGCCCATTTTTAGTATATGCAGGGATGCCAGCCTAATCGGGCCTTTAAAAAATCCTTTACTTTCAAATCAATGTAAAAATATTCTGCGGTACAGAGCAGATTTGATTAAAAAGGGAAAAGGTTGCCTGAAATATGCCCCCCAAAAATTGAGCTAATGGGAATCTCATTCATTATTTAATCTCCTGCTTATCAGAACAGGACCAAAATGGAATCTAATATGGCATGTGTGTGGTGTTGTCCTGGAGAGCAGGGAGCAGAAGCAGGGAAGGACGGATCAAGATTTGCCATTTCACTTCATAGATTAAACCAGGCTGCAGGCTTTGAACCAGATTAATAACAGCAGTGGACCTGAAAATCCCAATAAATGTGTGCATGCATTTTTTACACACACACACACCACACACACATACAAGCACATTATATATATATTTATCTAGTATCCATTCTCATATGTTACACAGTGATTCATAAGCTGCTGCACTACTGGACTTTATTAAACACAAATAAAATGTGCCTCCTCTGGCAGCAGCCCACAAGGTGGTGAGACCAAGCAATGACCAGGCACGCTCTGTGTCTTGTTCACTTACGCTGCGCTGGCAAGATCTGCCTTGTTCTAAAAGGGCCTGTTAAGAAAACACCCAGTAGCCCTTCCCCTGGAGTGGTCTTTGGAGAGTTCCCCATGTCCCCACCTTTCTGTATACCTGTTGTGCCTTTAATCCCCATAGCAGCTCTGAAGATAGTATCTTCATCCCTCAGTCTTGCATTTAAGGAAATTGAGACACAAAGGTGTAGAAAACTGGTCCAGGCCCCACGAATAGCAAACAGCAGATCTACTGGACCCTATGATATGTGTTGTTCTTTCACTAAACCATGCCTCCTCCTGGCTTTGATAGGCATACCTCTTCCCTGGTTTTGACCATAAAGTATATGGCCTCCATCCTAACTCTCCAGACCCTGAGGTCTATCAAAATGAGGTCTGCCATTCCACCTCTGCATGGATGCTGATACACACATCCCTGCTCACTGTAGCTTTCGTTTCCTTCACACTAGTCTCCTCCACCACCCCCAGCTATGTCCATCTTGACTCTCAGGTGCACCCCATTCTCCCACCTTCCCATCCCCCATAATACTTCTCCCTGCCTTTCCTCCAAAGCCTTTCCACCTTCCTTACCTAGCCTGCATTCCCTGAGGTCCACTTGCTGAGCACTTGCTGAATACCAGACTGGCAAGGGCCAATTCCATGTGCAACATGAGCAGGTTTTCCTCTTCTTTGACCCTGCCCCACAATGGATGGTATATTCTTCTTTCAACATACTTCATGGTCTTAGTGACTAATAGGTCAGGTATGTTGAGACATTTCCCAGCAAATGAACACCTTCAGAGTTGCCTGTGGATTATTTATCATACAGATCCTTGGTGGCCCCACCATCCAGGATCCCAATGTTGAAGAGTCCATTACCCCCATTCCCTACAGGCCCACAGTGCATGATTCAACCACAGCAATAGGGACATATGTGAGAGGCAAAGGAGTCTCTCCAATGGGAAGTATGTATCCAGTGAGTATCCTGTGGGCTTTCCCTGGGGCATCTCCCCTTCTTCCCCATGGTCCCACCTGCCAAACCTGAACTAGGATATGGTGAAGGCATGTGCAGGGCTCCTGGGGTGTAGACAAGATCCACATGATTAAACCTATTCACTTCCTTCCCTCTTTTCATGACAACAAGGGACAGATTTCCTTCACTCCTCATCTTTGTAATTCAGTTTGAGCTGTAAGGAAGTTAAAAAAAAAAAAAATCAGAGCACGCCACCAAGCAGCCTACAAAACAATTCAGCCAGACAGTTTCTTCAGCAAACCCATGTCTTATATCTTCTGTGACAAAAAGATTTATAGCGATTTTTTATTAAAAAAGAGAGAGAGCGCGAGCTGTGGATAATCAGATCTGAGATGCAGAAATGGGTGCGTGGGGTGTTACACATGTGTATTATTTTAAAATATATGTTAGGTACCTGATGGATTTTTCCAATCACTGCAGTAGGGGGCCAGTCCAGCCCCAGACCACCCGCATGCCTGGCCTAAAGTGGTGGAACTGATGTGTGGACTCCTATTCTAGTATTTTCCAGACACTCTCCCCAACTTCCTTCCCAGCCACAGCCCTCTTCCTTCAACAAATACAGAAGGGACTCCTGCTGCCTATTAGAGAAAAGGACACAGCCACAGGCTCTTAACAGATGTAAGCTTAGGAACCCCGTCCTCCATTTAGTCTCTCTGCCTTGGTTTATAAATGATGCAAATGGTGGTTATACAGGGGAAGGCTCCCCTGCATTTTGGAACAGAGATAGGCCTCTGCAGCAAGGTCTCCTGAGTCTTGAGTCCCAAAGAACAGTCCCATTCACAGGAAAGGTAAGGGCAGAAACTGGCTTGTCCCCCTCGGGGAAAGAAGTCGGGCCTGACCCAGAATGGGCAGAGTCAGTGGGGTGCTGAGATCTGAACTGGCCAGGGCTGGGAGGCTGGCACCAGGAGAGGCCTTACCAAGAGGCTCTGTTCTGTGGGAGAAATGGCAAAGGCAGTCTTGAGGACTCAGCAGAATGAGTGACAATGCCAGGGCAGGAAGAAGCATGGAGCAAGGTGTGGGCGGTGCTGAAGCCCAAAAGGCACAAGGTGGTAAGTCCGCCTGTGGTGAAGACAAGGAAGGTACCAGAAGTGCAGCGGCTTTCCAGGTGCTTGGTGGCACTAAGATAGCCACACCTCCTCCCTGGCTTTGACCATAAAATATGTGGCCTCCATTCTAACTCTCCAGACCCTCTCTGGACACCTGTGTCCTCTGTAGACTGACTCACCCAGAACCAGAGTGCATAGGGGGAGAGGACTGAGGCCATGTCTAGGCATTGGCACAGCCCAGGTGTGAGAGGTCCTGTGGGTTTAAAAGCGCTCTGGACACCCAGGTGTGCACATGCCCCATCAGGCAGGGCTTTCCAAGTTTCCTTCCCCATCTCCCCTCCCCAGGCCTCATTTCATCTCTTTGTCAGCAAGTTAATAATCTAAAAAAAAAAAAATCCTCCAGAGGTGCCCTGCTCAAAGCAGCCACAGGAATCGGAAACCGGGGCGGGTGGGGGTGGGGGTGTCTCTTTTTTTATGGGGTGATATCTGGAGAGGAGAGGAGGCTTCCACTACATGACTGAGACTCTATGCTTCCCCTTGGACTACCTACTGGGCCAGGCTGGACCTGGGTAGGTTTGTGTGATATGCACATGCCTATGGAGTGAGACCTCTCCAAGCTGTGGTTGTCTTATCTGTGAAATAGTTGAGAGCACCTGCTGATGGGGCTGTCATGGGAGTGACCAAAATGAGGAGTGGGAAGTCTTATGAAGGCCTGGCCAGGCCCTGGGTGGGGATCCATGAATAGCGGTCAAAGACTCCAGGTGGAAGATATGGGTTTTCAACTACCCCACTGCCTGGTAAGGACTCTGCCCTCTGGACAGATGACCTCACGGCAAGGGGCAGGGCCAGTTGCTGGCACCTGAGTCAAGGGGCACAAGTGGGCCTCAACACATAGGAAATGGAACTGGGGCTGGACTGGGAGCATCTGTGCATCCAAACACTTGTTTTCTTCATTGAACTCGGGGGCACTCAACCACTGAGCCACATCCCCAGTCCTATTTTGTATTTTATTTAGAGACACAGGGTCTCAGTAAATTGCTTTGTGCCTCGCTTTTGCTGAGGCTGGCTTTGAATTGGCCATCCTCCTGCCTCAGCCTCCAGAGCCACTGGGATTACAGGTGTGAGCCACCACACCAGGCCCAAACACTTATTTCTTAAATGCACCCTGGACCAGTAGTAGGTCTCTGTGCCTCTATCTCTGCCTCAGTGTCTGTGTGCCTCACACACATGACCCATCACCCATCGTTTCACATGTGTTTATGGAAACACCGACATGCATCAGTCACCCCTCTGGCCAGGGCTCACAAAACAATACACCCCTGCACTGTCACACCTAGTCACAAGCCCCAGCCCTGGCCCCACAATTTGGAGGCCTGCACACCCAGTCAGGGGCAGGTGTTCCAGGCCTCTGCCACTATCACACACCTGATCTTAGCTCCTCTCTCCCTTATCACTCGCAAACACTGCTACCCTGTCCTTCCCCGCCAGCCACTGGCCCCCAGTCCTTCCTATGGGCCTTGCTGAACTGGGGGAGGGGTGTGCAGAGCAGCCGGAGAGGGGGTGGCCTCGCCTTCATGGAGGGTGACTCCTGGCGTTATTTTTAAACATTCCCCTCATTTGCTAAATGAGGCTTTCGCTCTGGGTCCCTTTGAAGCGGCTGCTCCTCTCGCAGCGGGGGGCGGGGAGGCAGTGCCCTGACAGATGCTTAAGAAATTATGGGTGAAACTTGCTGACTCAGGCCCCAATTATTTGCTGTCCCGGGACTGTATTTAGTCCAATAAGTGCTGCTGCGGCTCGCCCTCCTCCGCTTCCCCTCCCCTCCTCTTTCTTTTCTCCTGGCCTCTCCCCGCCTCCTCTGGCTGCCTCTGCTACACCCTCTTTACCCTGTTCCCTCCCCTCCTCAGTATCCCCCACTCCTCCAGCCCTCCTCCCCGGAGCTGGCCGGCCTGCCCCAAGAGGGAAAATATGTCCCACCCAGACCTGAGAGGCACCTGCTTCCGGACCAGGCCCCGCAAGTACCATCCAGAAGGTCTGGGATGGGTGCAGCGGGGAGGAGCCTGGAAGCCGGGCAAGCTGAGCTGGGCCTAAAAGAGACCTTGAACTTGGTGGGTGGTGGGAGAGTACAGGGCTGTCCAGAAGAGGTGGAGAAGCTCTGGCCAGTCCTAAAGGCAATATAAGCCAAGAGTCGGGGTGACCAGGGAGTTCTTTCAGGAGGCAGGAAAAACATCTTGAATTTTGGAAGTTTCCTTTGGCTTGAACTTTTATTTATTGTCTCTCTTCCACATCCAGACCCTGGCTCTTTGCCTAAATTAGGAATGACAAAAAAGCTTCTACCCCAACTGTCCCCCACACCCACTCCCCATCTGCCTCCTCTGAGATGGAAGGATTAGGAAGGAGAACATAGGAGAGGAGGGTACAGTCCTGTGGAATTCAGAAGGAAGGGGTTAGAGAAGGGGCAGCTGTTGGGGGGCGGGGGGCTCTGATCCTGAAACCCTGGAAGGAAATGAGCCCATGGAGGTGGGGAGCTGGCATACATTCCAGGCTTATACAGTAGAAGGAGCATTTAGAAGCAGGAGCAAGAATCTTTGGGACCCAAATGCCTCTTCTCCCATGTGGGCAACCTTAGAGATGGATGGTAATTAAACTTGAATGCAAATTAAAATGGTTCAAACCAAACACTTAAAGACTCACCTCAGCAGCCTCCTGGCTCATTCCCACATGATCATTTATTATACAGCTTCAACACCAGAAGGGGCAGGTCCCCTCCAGGTGGCCCCAGAAAAAAAAAACAGAAAGAGGATACAGCAGGAGAGCTGGAGACCCAGAGAAGTACACAAATTTGTTCCAGGCCACCAGCAAACTGCTGGCATATTTGGAGCTAGATTTTCAGGCCAGCAGCCCCAAGGAGATAGAAGACTGTGTGGCCAGAGAAGGATATACCTAACTGGCAGAAAGACCTAGAATCCAGCCTAGACTTCCTTAAAGATCACTCCATGCCCCAGATCAAGGCAACTTAGGTCTTAACACGCCATGTCCCCAGATCCTATTGGGTTGAGTAAAACCCTGTAGCCCCCAGGGAGGTGAGAGCCTGGGTCTGTTGTGTGATTGGGTTGAAAGGTCATCAGATTGCTTCCTTTTCTTTCTCTCCATTCAAATAAAAGCATCTCAAAGGCAGAAGGCTTTCTGGCCCATTGCAGATGCCTGGGAACTCGTGCATCCGTGTCCTATCAGGAGAGGTGCGCTGTCTGAGCTGAGCTCTGTGGTTTGCTGGCTAGGAAATCTTGGACAAGCTCCTGAATGCTCCTGTTCTTTGGTTGCATTGTCTGTAGCACTTTTATAGGGCTATTCTGAAAACCAAATGAGCTAATGCATGGACAACCCTTGACCCCTGCTCAGTCTGTAAGAGTTAGTATTAGAGGCTGAGGATATAGCTCAGTTGGTAGAGTGCTTGCCTCACATGCACAAGGCCCTGGATTTAATCCCCAGCACCACAAAAATAAATAAATAAATAAATACAAATGACCATCAGATCACACTGTGAAAGGCACTTTCCTGAGACCTTCCCCAATAAGAGCAGAGCTCACTCTTTCTTCCATGATGATGCAGTGCTCATCAGAAGCCTAGAAATAGGCCTTTACATGGTAGGCATTTGCTGAGATGCCAGACACAGCCAACCACCCCCAATTTTCACCAACTGGCCTTGTGGTTCCATTAGAAGAGAAAGGACTCTCTAGTGAGGGAGGGAAGTTTGATGAACACTGCCCTCTCCATTGCACTTCCCTTCTCCCACTGCAGTCACCAAGTGCTCCAGCAGGAGCTCAGTAAAGCCCAGGTGTGCCACCGGCCAGTCACGGCCCTGTCCAAGGCCTGGCTGCACAGCACTCCGGGAACCAATGGAGCCCAGCAGAAGCAGCCAAGGAAGGGTCCCCCATCTACCCTGAATCCAGAGCCAGCCCTTGGGGCCCCTGCCAGACCCAACCCTGTGTCAGAACAGCCCAGGACCTGCTGGGATCAAGCTGTTCCAACAGTGGAACACAAATCAGCCACCCTCAGCCCTGCCATTTGCCAGAACCAAATTCATGAGCCTCTGATAAATAATTCAGGCTTCTCCATCTGTGGAAAAGTTGGATTTGGCCTAATTTCTCTCATAAACAAAGAACATCATCTGCTCAGAACAGTAAAGTAGACACCGGTCTAGTTTTTCAAAAAAATATAGATTCCAGTGAAGCTCACCCAATCCAGGCCTGAGATCCTGGAATCCAGATTGTCTTTATGAATCCAGCAGACATGGTGGGTTGAGAACATGACACCTGATTTGAAAAACTGGGGCTGGGAAGTCACTTGATTGAAGAAAAGGCTGTGTTTCAAGGGTTTCAGTCAATGGTTTGGAGACCGAGGAATACACCTAACTGCAAGTGATTCTTCTCCACTTAACAGAAATCAGCAGACCAACCAGTCGCATTTCCTGGAAAAAAACATGAAGGCTACAAATACATTTATTTAGAAATGAAACGGAGCCCAGGTGTATCAGTCAGGATTCTCAGAGAAGAAATATTTAGATTGATAGACAGTAGATAGATAGGTAGACAGACAGACAGATAGTTAATAGATTTCAAGGAATCAGTTCACATGATTGTGGGTAACCAGCCTGTCCAGAATCTGTAGGGTAGGTCAGCAAGACACATTCTCAGGCCCAAGTTGATGCTGTAGTCTAGAGGCCGAATTTCTTCTTTTTCAAGGAAATCTTGGTTTTGGTTTTTAAGCCCTTTCAACTGATTGGATAAGGCCCACCCACATAATTAAAAATGATCTCCTTTACCTATAGTCAACTAATTATAGATGTGGATTGTAGGTGTTAATTGCATCTACAAAATTCCATCGCAGCAACACCTGGGAAAGTGTTTGAGTAATTTGGGTGTCCAGAGCTAACCCAGCTAACTCATAAAACATCTCACCAGTTTGCTTTCCCCCTGGTATCTCCTCTCCCAGATGGCCTACATCAGTGACAGTCATCTGCATGGGGGAGAGGCAGAGCATCAGGGAACATCTGAGCCAGGGCATAGCTGGAAGTGGATGTGCTTGGGGACAGTTAAGCCATAAGAGCTGAGTTGATTTGCCCAAGAACATGTTGCCAATTGGGTGGGAAAGTGTCTTTTTGAGTCAAGACCTTGGTTCTCCCCTCTGGAGGAACGAACTCTTGTCCGGCTTCCAGGTCCTGAGCAGGACTGCATGCAGCACTGTTGCAAACCAGCTCTGAGTTAGTGGCCAATGACTGGTGGATCTGTCTTAGATGTTTTGTGCTTCTGTTTTGGGGGTCTTCTAGACCAACTGTTGTCCAGCCTGTTAGTAAAAGCCCCCATAGAATACCTAGTATCATGCTGGTGTTCAAGTATTCCTGAATGAAGAACAACTGTGAACATCTCCTGTGAGTTTTGAAGCTTGGGAAAGGTATCCTCCAGGACAATTCCTGATGTAATAGATGCTCTGGAAATGTGGATAAGAAAGGGGGTTCCCAGAGAGGGAAGAAGTGGGCAGGTCTTTACCTATAGGTGGAAATATAATAACCATGACAAAGTAGTGCAGTATGGGCAGTTTGAAATAAACACGTACACTCAGGCCTTTGTAAATCTTCTCTGCCACCTGAAGGCTGTGGCCACCGCCGTTTTACAACTGAAGAGCAGGCCTTAGCAGAAGGAACTTGTTCCAAAGTGGCTGGGCTCATGGTGGGTTCTCTATGACAGCAAGCATAATGCCCCACCTGCCAAGCTCCCCCCCTCCAGTGAGTCCCCACACCTGGTGGACAGAGGCCAGAAACTCCATACAAGTTAGTGGCTAGTGCATGTTCGGGGCCTTCTCCCTTGTGGGTCTCCTTGGGGGGAACCCAGAGGGTCTGGGAGGAGGGTGACATGAAGAGTTAGTATGGCCTGGTGCCCCAGCAGAAACCCTTTTGGGAAGTGAGGTCCTCACTCCTGAACCACAGCAGGAGGCTTCCTCCACTAGCCTGGAGCTTGGTTCTTACTCAGGCTGCCTGCATTCCAGGGCCAGGCCACAAAAGAGCATGTGCCACAGGCCATACAGGGTGACTTCTCTCCAAAGGTCATTGTCTGAAATAGAACAGCCTCCTCCTTCATGATGCACCAGGCCGTTGTCCCAGGACAGGATTTTTACTGTCATTCTGGCTTTCTTTTGCCCACAATTCCAGCCCCCTCTTGCTTCTGACCTCTAAACTCAGAACTTTAGAGGAGGAAGTAATTTGGCCTGGACCGTTATTAGAAGGGAAGGAGAGACAGACCTCACAGGCTATAAAAGCCCTCCTGGGTCCCTCTTCCCAGCCGTGGGTCTAGCAGCTCCATCCCTTACCCTGCACACCTGTCCTCCCTGAAGCACCTGCCCTTCACACTCTAGATGGGCCCAGGGCCCCTTTACAGCCGCTGCTGCCACTGCTGCTGCTGCTGCTGCTGTTGCCAGCCTGGCCCAGGCTGGGCAGGTGGGCCAGGAGGGAGGAGAAAGCATGATCAGCAGAAGAGAGCAGGGAGGAGCCCCTGCTTGAAAGAACAGAACCAACCTTGTGTCAGAACAAAGTACATCCAAAGGGCCTCCAGAGGTCTCAACCCAGGATTCCTGGCAGGTGCGGGGCTCTGAGACAGACCAGGGTTCAAGCCTTGACTCAGACCTACCCCAGCTAAAGCTGGGCTTCTATGATTAAAAAAAAAGCCAAAGCCAATGACCCTGACTCATAGGATCCTTTTGCAGTCAATATTAGCAACGAGTATACCATAAATCAGGAGACAGTCATAGATCATTGGCCTACCCTTGGCCTGATTTAGGGCTGCCTGCTTGTGTAGCTGTAGAGAAAGTACCTAGAGGGGCTTAAAGCCCAGCCTGCCCAGCCTCTCACCACCCATGGACTCCCAGGGCTCCCAGTTCACAGTTTGCAGATCCCAATCAATCCCTTCAATCTGCAGGTAAGAAAATCAAATCCTAGAGATCCCTGGCAATCTGAGGCTTACCTAGATGGTCCTGCCCTTGCCAGCTGCAGTTTAGAGTAGACACTCCAGCATGCTCCACCGTGCTGACCAGCCCAGCACTAGGAACAAAATATACAGGGCTCTGCAAATCTTCCTCTACCAATGAGGAGCCTCCAAGCTCTCTGGGCAGGAATGCACCTGGGCTTTTTAAATGGAGAGGTGAGGGCCTGGGTGTGCCAGCCCTGCAGGAAGTTCAGCAAGTCACAAGCAGAGCCAAGCACGTAGCACAGAACAGCTGCTCTGTGTCTGCAGAGAAGTGGATGTCAGGCCTTATGAGGTCTGGAAGGGGTGAGGTTTGTGGGAAGCTGGGGGTGATGGGGCAGAGACAGGAGGACTGAGCTGCAATCCATCAGGGCTCCCACACTCACCTCCCTGTGAGGCCCCCGAGGCCATGTGTCCAGCTGCCAACATAGGCAGGCACACCAATGGCACAGCCAGAATGAAGACATCCAGACTCGAGGCTGCACCTTCAGAGACGGAATCCTGGCTCTTGCTACTTTAATTAAGAAAAACAAAAGACATGAGCAGGGCACGTTTGCCTGCGCCATGCTCCGGAGGTGGAGTAGATGGGTTCTTGGCTTCCTTTAGGAAGCTGTCTGCAAGGCTTTTGGTGATTTGGCAATGCTGTCAGCAAGATCCCACAGGAATGGGGGGAAAACCCAAATCCCTCATCCCAGACTGATCTCAGCTACTGACTCAATGACCTTAGTTCTCTGTCCAGTCACCCGCCTCTTCCATGTTCTCTATTACAAAGGGCACTGGCAAGGGAGGGCAGCTACATTCACTCCACCAGCCTTTACCCATGATGCACCCTGCTCTTTTAGTTGTTTGTTTGCCTGTTTTTAATTCTTTCCAAAGCCTATTGACAGCCACCATCTTGAAGCATGTTCCAAATAGCCAAAAATTTACAGATGGAGAAAGGGCAGCAGAGCTAGGACAAGAATTTGGATCTTCCATTCTCAAACAACACATTCTTACAGCCTTGTGGCACATGCTGTACTGACTTGGGCTGGCAGGTTGCCCCCTTGGGGCTGCACAAGGGATCTGAGGCCAGGTGTTGAGGTGGTGTTCAGCTGTTGTAGGGAGCTGAAAGAGGGAAGCAGAGGAACTTCCAACCTCACATCCCACAAGGCCATCCAAATGTATCTCTGCTGGGTCAATGTAAGAAATTGGAGGCACTGTCATCTTGCACTTGTGATTGGAGGAAAAAGAACTCACCCACACAGACAAGGCAGGATAGGCCATGAGATGGATTTACCTAGACAGACTAGAACAGGGAGAGGTATCCAAAGGTGGACTTAGGAAGAACAAAGACTCCCAGGAAATGCAAGACAAAATTGCTGGTGTCCATGAAGGGAACAGGTCAACAGGAGAGCAGGATGTGGTTGGAGCAAGTGGAGTTAGATGGGTAAGACTGACTGGAGGGGGCCAGGAGGGCCTTGGACCCCAAGCTGGGTGATTTCCATTTGACACCATGAACCCTGGAGAGTTTCAAAGGCAGAATGAGCCATGCAAGCCTCCTTTCTCTTGTGCTGCTGTGGGCAACAGAACTGGGTTTGGCCCTGTTGTGTGCGATTTGGAGTCCTCACACCCTGGTGAGGAGGTCTGGCCCCAGTCAATCAAGAGATCAGCTGAATTGGCCTTTAGCACCCCTACTAGTCCAGTTGCCTCCCTCGCCCCAGGCAGGAAACCACCAGGTGACAGATTCACACTGTGAGATAAGGACCCCTCACTGACCCAAACCCTCAGGGGGCTTTGTGTTTTACAAGAGGAGCCCAGAGAAAAAGTTACAAATCTAAAAATGACAGACAACTAATGGAGGACACCAGGACACTGTCACTCATTGTCCACACCTCTCCAATGAACACCTGCCACACATAAAGTGTGGGCGCAATTAGAAGGGTTCAGGGCAGACCCCACAGCCTGTAGGAGTCTGGAGGGAGTGGAGGGAATACAGGTAGTGCTTGCACTCTGACTGATGGGGCCCGGGGAGGAGTGGTGGGAGAAGCACTCAAAAAACAACTACCCAGGACCAAGGGTTCTAAGTGCCTTAAGTGAGGTGCCAACAGCACTGCACCTCAGTGGACTGTCCACGAGGAAAGCGGTGCAGCCAGGACATGTTTAAACCAAGAAATAGTGACCCAGGCCCACAGAAGATCTGGAAACTCTATAGCCATGGGGCTGGAGGGCCATTGTCCACGATGAGGACTGGCAATGGGCAGGTGGTGAACTTGGGTCTGCAGACTTGCTCTGGGGGAGAGAATTGGAGGCTAGGGGAAGTCAAGGGCATAGCCCCAGAGCTGCTGAAGTGAGGGCCACTAGTTAGCCCTGCCAGAGAGGGAACAGTGCTGGGAAGCCACCCTGAGCTTGGGAGGTGGCGGCAGCTGGCAAAGCCTGGGCAAAGCTGACAGCAGATATTTGGGGCCTGGAGATGGAAACCCTGCTGGGCGTGGCAGCCTTTCAGCCCCTCACCGCTTTGCCCCCTCTTCACATCTGTCTGCAGTGCAGTGGAGGGGATGCTGGGGCTGCCATGGGAGGGCCTGGCATCGCGTTATTAAGACATCTGTGTCTCTAATGAAAAGTTACCCGTTGCCGGGCAGGGGAGAGACACAAATCATTATGAATCAATTTAGCTCTGGCCAGCCATCTGCCCGGGCCTCACGTGGGGGTAGCCGCCGCACTGCCGCAGGGAGGGGTCATTCTTCTCCACTAGCCTCTGGAAGAGACTCACCCATGTGAGAAGAGCTCCAGTGAATGGAGCTGACCTCNCGGCCGGAGGGCACCCGGCTGCCCACCTGGTGGGACGCCGGACCCAGGGAAGCCCAGAGTGTCGCGTCGTGTGCCCGAGGACGCTGGCCAGGTCTAGCGGCCGGGCGACACAATTCCCCGCCCCGCCCGCATCCCTCTGCCTTCTCTGCTCTCCGCCAGGACCCTCGCGCTGACCCGAGCTGGTGGCGGCGTAGCGGAGCTTCTGCTCCAGCAGCGGTCGCGGCTCGGTTGCTATGGAAGCCGGCCCCGCCCCCCCCCGCCCCCGCCGGGCGGTCCCCGAGCATCTGCCGCTGGCCCCTCCCGCGGGCCGGGAGCCGAGCGCCGCCCGGAGGAACGCGCCAGTTGTCGCGCGCGCCCTGCGGCCCCCGACAAGCTGGCAATTTGTTGTTGTTTGTCGAGTGCTTTTGTCATGCAAATCCCAGAGCCGGCCGCTGGCGCTCAGCTCGGCTGCGAGGAGGTGGGGTGTTTTTACCTTTTTTTTTCCCCCTTGGCCTTTGTAGCTGCAGTTGTTGGTGTTGCTTTTTTAAAAAAAGAAGAAAACACACAAAGGAGTATCTCTTATTTAATTCCATTTGGTTTTATTGTTTGTAGCTTTCCAGTGCGCCACCCCCACTGCACCTTCACAGGGTGTGGTGGTTGGGGCAGGGGTCTGGTGAGGAGGTGAAGGAATCTGCGTGGATGGATGGGTGGGCAGGCTTACACCATACACACCCCACCACCACCCCGTTCTGTTGTCACCCCGTAGCGGGTGTAGGGCCTCGGGCTACTGGCAGAAGTTCCCCTTCATGGGTAACGTGTTCCCCTCAGGACTCTGGGCACCCCAGAGTGGCCTCGCCCACACTGACCTGGGCTGTAGAATCTAGAGAGATGGTTCTTGGAGATCAGAGCCACCTCCTCCCCACATCCCTGTATGATCCCTCTAATGAAGAAAGACGATTCCTAACTGGTCGTTTTGTGCCATTTTGTGAAAGGCAGGAACACAGCTCACTCTCCAAAGGTAATTTTAGTGAGTTCTTGGCAAAACCTAATCATCCCTAGAAAGCAAAGACTGTCCCCTCTGTGTAACCTTTACCCAGTCTCATATTTGCATGGTTCTGAGGGACTTCGAGCATGTCCCAGGCCCAGGTTTGGGGTAGGTCTTCCCCACTGGGTGCTGGGCCAAGCCAGCAGCCTTTCATCAGGAGGTAGGAAGACTGCAGGGTTTTCTGGAGAAAAACAGCCACATTCCCAAGCCCTGCCCTGTCCTGTCCTCCCAGGCCAGGTGTTTGTTGAAAGCACGGTGCCTGAGTGGCTGCTTGGTGCCAGGACCATGTTAGCACAGGGGAACCACAGAGGACACACAAAATATCTGTTCTTGTGAAGAAACATAGTGGGTGGGAATAATCCACAAATAAGCAAATGTTATCAAGGTCAAGTGCGGTAAGTGCCTTGAAGGAGGATGAAGCAAGCAACCAGATAGAGAAGAAGGAGGCTTTTGAGATGAGGTGCCAGGAAAGATTCTTCTGAGGTGACTTCCACATGGAATCTGCAGGACCCCTGAAATGTGCTTGGGAATACAACAAGCTGGTTCTCCCCTCCCCTTTCTCAAGGTTTACCTTCTTCAGGAAGCTTTCTCAGATGTACGAAAATGGACCTCACTGTCTCAGGTTGCAGACAATGCAGTGTATGTGTGTGTGTGTGCGTGCACGCATGCACATACATCTCTGCAACAAACACAATTGGCCTGTACACTATGAATTATCCAAAGCGTTTTTAAGCATTCAAGCCAGGATTTTGGGGACTGAGAATTAAATGGCCCCCTAGGGAGTGCTGCCATCCCACACTGGGTAACATCCTTCCTTTTGCCCAGGCCACAGAGATTTCTGAAGTGCAGGGAACAGCCTGTCATTTTAGGAAAGGCTGACTGTGTGGTGGGTGCTCTTTCCTCCTTCCTCCTTCCTCTCTGCTCTGGGTTCAGATTTGCCATGACTTGCCCAGAGTGAAAGCCAGCTCTCGACATCATCTTTCACAGGCTGTGCACACAAATATGAATGGCTCAACAATATTTTCAAGGGTTTCTCTTATGCAAAACAGGGAGCCAAGTATAAATTCAGCAGTGGAAGCTAGAGAAGGGATGGCTGTGGGTGGCACTGTTGTGTGGGTATCCTGGCACCTGGCTGAGCGACAACATGGGTCAGGCAGGGGCTGGCATAGTGCTGGAGGGGCTGCTGGCCTCAGGTAACCAGCTCAGAGGGCTTCCCTACATCCAGTTTGTCTGGGGGAGCCTTTTTTTCTCCCACTTCCATCATCACAGTGAGGCACAGATATGGGCATGAGAAGCTGAATCATCATCATAGAATCCTGCTGAGGAGGAGCACATGTATTGAGCATTGACTGTGCTCTGCTTACTGCACTTAGACTCAGGGCATTGAGACAAGTAAGGGAGGTCATGGTGTATGGGGGGTGCAGGGAGACAAGAGAGAGAAACAGCTCACAGCAAAGACATGGGTGAGGAGGGCCAAGAGCCCAGCCTAGAAGACAGGACCACTGGAACACAAAACTGTTCTAGCACATGGGATCTTGTCAAGCATTACCTGCAGCCCGAGGGCCCACCCTGGGATCAGAGCCCACAACACAGGCCACTGATGCTACAAGACCTTGGAGTAAAAAGGCTGCTTTGTGGAAAGAAGCCAGGGAGAATTCCTGTAGGCATGGGCATGAGTGCAGATCCTTGAAGTGGAGCAGAATTGCCTGAAGATGCATCTATGTGTCCTAGATGGTTAAGGAAAGGATCGAGGTCCCCCGACCCTCTCAAGAAACAAATATGGAGTCAAGCGTAGGGGCCTTTTGCTGCTGCTCATGCTCAGTCTCTGGCCACATCCAGGCTATGATTTAGGGCCCCCTCCCCAGGTGGCCTGCTCCCTGTCCTCTCCTCACTTTGTGCCCTCTCTGTTGGCACCCAAAGACAGCCAGAGCATCCCAGACATGACTGAGGTAGGCAGTCTTCTGCACTCAGGCTATTGTAACAGCTGATGAAGTTACAAGGACATCAGGGAGGACGGGTGGGCCTCTCCCTGTGGCAGCCATCCCTCTGCTCCATTCCATTAGGATTGATCAGGCTGGGTCAGGGATCGCCCCGGCCTTCACCGGGCACCTGGAGCTTTCACAATGACTAATGGCAGCGTTGCCCTGGCTAGTGGCACCCCCACCAGCCCTCACTCTGGAGGCCAGCTCCCTCCCTCTCCTTCCACTTGTTCTCTTTTCTCCTGCATTCACTTATTCATTCATTCTGTATTTACTAAATCCCAAATTGCTGTACCCTCTGCCCCCTGCTGGAGCCTGCTCATTTTTATCCTCCACCCCAGCATACAACACACGCTCTCCTATTCGCCTTAGCCAGCCCCCCACGTGCCCTGTAACTAGGGAGAGAAGACCCGCATGCATGAAACCTCTAGGAGATTCAACCCAGACTGGGTGTGGCCAAGAGATGGCCCAAGTGGCAGGGTTTCCACCTCCCAAGAATCTGGGAGACCTAGGTTGCCAGTCTTCTCATGCCCTGAGGCTCTAGGAGCTATCAGGGATGTGGTGGAATGAAAAAGAGGAAGGAGCAGGTGGAAAAGCTGACACATAGGCACCTCATGTGGGCACCTCCACACACTAACGCTAGGCACTCCCAAGCAGCACACCGCCGACATATGCCACCTACTTGCATGGAGAAAGTAAGGACCTAAGTTCAGATCAGCAGGGACACAAAGGGACAATCCCATTATGACTGGCTGAAAGAATGCTCCTGTGTCCTTCCTCCTGGGTGGACAGGGCAGGCTAAGGCCTTGATTCCTACACAGAAGGGATTCTGGGTCTCAGCATGCTCCCTGGGCCCACGTCTGAAGGATCCATGGTGCATGAGCAAGTGTAAGGCCTGGGCAGTCTCCTGACAGACTCTTGGTGTGAGGTCGCCAGCCGTGGCTCTGTGCCTGTGTGTCTGTGTGCAGGGTGAATTCGCTATGCCTGGCCGGGTGTGACAGATGAGGGATGTGTGGAAAGGGGGAGCATCATACTGGTGTCATGGAGCCTACCCCTGTGAATGTGTCTGGCCTCGGGTGTGCGTATGCACACGTGCACACTTGCAGTACACAGCATGGCATTGTGAGTCTGTGGCTGTAGGGCAGAGCAGGGGGCAAGGTGACACTCTGGTGAGTGCACGGGGGTGAGTTCTGTGTTCCCATGCTTCCCACCTCCCCTGGGCACACTTCAGGTCCAGCTGCGGGCGGGAGTCACAGCTCAACCCCCCTCTCACACACTTTTAATCAATTTGGCACTTTCTTGTCAAGAACACAAGCTATTTGCTTCCTGAGGATCAGATGGTGATGGATGAAATATAGGGAATAATTAAATTAGCAGTGTAATGGTGGTGCAAGCCTCAATTAAAAAAATATTTCCATTGTCATAAAAGTCTAGCCATAAATTTTAGGAGCCCTATATTCTCGTGTCCTGCAGTGCTCCCTGGCTAGACTGGCTGCCCCATGGATATGGGTTCCAGCCAAATCTGGGGAGGCCCAGTGCAGCCTGGGCTACTTGACAGAGATGCTGGTATTGACCATTTGAAGGTCCCTCTGTGCCACACCCACTTTTCTATTTTGTCACATCTAAGCCAAATGGTGTCAAAGCTTCATCTGGCACCAACCTGATGTTTCAAGTGTGTCCTCCTCTCTCAGCTTTGTTGATCTCTCTTCTCACTTAAAACTGACCATCAGGAACTCCTGCCCTGCTCTGCTGGCACAGGGGGAGTCCTCCTCGCCAGCGTCTCCTAGCCTGTTCTGGAGGTGCTGGCTGGGAGCCTCTGGGAGCTTCAGCTCATCCTCAGGATGCCTATCAGAAGGAAGTCACAATGCCTGGGTCACAGGAGCACCCAGGAAGTACCTAGTGACTGACCCGCTGATGGAATGGACCAAAGTCACACTCCAGGGTGGTAGGGAAGGTCTCCTGGACAGGAGAGTGCCTTCAGGTGACAAATGCTCCAAACAGAAGCAGAGGGTGGGGCAGGGTCCATTAGACAAAGGGAGTGATGAGGCAGAGGGTAGGAAGGCTGTGCTACGGAGGCACCCCAGGTGTGTTCTGTGGAGGCCCTGGGAAGGCCCCCCACTCCTGTATGAGGGAACCCACTGCGTCTCCCTCCCACGGGCACTTATTGAGATAACTGTTCATCGTGTGACCCATTATGCTAATGAATTACAGCAACAGACCTAAAAGGGTTTCGTTGCTGTCTTGACTTCATTAGGAACAGAGAGGGCCTCATGCATCAGGAAAGTAGGAGAGAACAGTGCTGGGTTGAGTCCAGGCCCGGCCTCTGCTGGTGCTAGGAGGAATGGAGGGAAGGGACTAGTGGGGAGGAGGAAAGAAGAGCAAGAAAACACAGGAGAAGGGGGGATGGAAAGGACGAGGAAGAGGAGCAGGGGAAAAGGAGACAAGAAGGGGGAGAAGAGGAAAAAGGAAGGAGGAGTCCAGTGGTAGTTGGAGGTTAGAGGTCAGCCGTGACCTGTCTGGGGAAACTGGAGAGTATCCCTACCCTATCTTTGTCACCCTCAGGATCAAGTCTCACAAACGTGCTGAAGTTGACATTTGATCACTCATTAATAAAGGCCCAGTCTAGTCTCCTGGACTTCACAGTGTCTCTGGGTTGGCTCACCAAGATTAGAAGGAATAACTGCATCTAGGCCTCTGGCAGGTAGGAACTGGCAAGCTGGGGCCTGGCTTCGTCTTGGGTTCAGAGGCAGGGGCTCCTGGTTTCTGATGGACTCCCTGAGGGGACTAAGAGATGACGGAAGCAGTTGGCTGGCTGTGGTTTCAGGCACCCAGACCATCCATGCAGGGCCAGCCAGGGCCCAGGGGGAGGATCTGAGGGCCCCCTGCCACCTTGTGGTGAGGGCAGCAAGGCCTGGCCCAGAGGCTTGGGTGTAGCTTCACTGTGAGTCTCAGTTGGCCCAGACTCACCCTCTAGGATGTCCCTGGCTGCCAGCAAATGGAAGGTAGTTGGATGCGGGGAAGGAGGGGCAGCCCAGGTTTCTGTGAGAAGCCTTAGAAGCCAAGTACTGCCCAGCACAAGGAACGAGACGATGGCGGGCTCATTTCCCTCCTTTGGCTGCTAGAATCTATACCTCGGACAAGGATCAAAATAATACACATACATCCCCAACTGGGACCAGCCAGGCTGGAGAGCCCCATGCAGCAGGCTCAGACCTGGGAACACACCCTTCCTAATGCGCTCTTTCCAACTGAGAGCTGAGAAAGGCAGGATCAGATGCGAGGCACAGTCTACAATTTTTTTTTTTTTCTGTTGGTGGTGTCTTCTTCAGGTCACTGAGAGTACAAACTAATCCTATAGAAGGTAATAAAAAGCTTTTTAATGCGAAGAGAATTCACAGAACCCCACTCTGTACACACCCTGCGGTGTGAGAACAAAGTGAAGAGGTGAGTGTGTAGTCAAGGGCTTTTTCTTTGAAACCCTAGAGGGGAAACTATTTAGGAAAAGAGAAACTATTTAGGACCATAACAGTTAAAGATTATTGAGAATGGGACTGAATTGTACCTAGGTGTTTGGTTCTTTTTTTTTTTTTTTCTTCTTTATGGGCTTGTTTTGTCAGACTTTCCAATCTCTTGTTTAATGACGCCATGTTCAAGTTAATTTAATTCAATCAAAAGTTCTATTTTGACTTTTTCTAAGGATAATTAGTGGGGAAGCATGTGTTCCCTCTCTTTGTTAAGGGTGTCATCATCAACACTGTCTCCAAATCAGAACAGCTCAGCGTCATCAGCGCCCCATGCCACCTCACTGTCTCTCCTCTGACTCCGGGATCCTCCTGCCTCCTCAAGCCTGCCTCTAGCTTCCTGGCAGGGCCCCAGCTCAGGGTCCCCCATCAAAGCCAATGCTGTCTTCGCTTGCTGTGCCTCAGAACAGCCTCTCTAAACGTGAAGTGTCTTTTTCCTAGGTACCACCCCTCAGCCTCTTCACGCCGACTGCAAGTGAGGGCCAGGAGTCGGAGGTCCATCACGTCCTGGCCTTGGTGCTACCGAACAGCCCCCAGACTTGCTATTCTTTCAGGAACTCTCCCCTCCGCCACATGGCCTCTTATCCCTCCCTTGTCACCACTTCTGTCTTTTTGCACATTTTGTCTTTCTTTCTCAGTCTGCTGAATGTCCCTCTCTTCATTCACACTTTCAACAAACTCTTTTTTCCTCCTATTTACTTCATTCCGATATCACCTCTTCTTTGAAGGCTTCCCCTTCTTTGAGTTAATTATTTTTTTACTTAGCTTCCACAACATTTGAGTTCAATACGCATCACATGATATCGCCATTCTCTTTGTATATTCGTAGGTCCCATCAGAGCAAATGCTCTTTGCAAGGGCCCAAAGGGGTGGGGGGAATGTGCTTGAACCTAATAGCAAGTAAATTAAAATAGAAAATATAGGATAAAGATAAAAATTAATTCACGGTCTGGGGATAATACATCAACAGTAAAAGTATAGCTAATACATCTAAAGGTATATGTAATACACCCATAGTGGAGCCTTAGGCCAAGGCACATATCACCACCTAGTGGCCACATTTAGAATTGCAAGTTTAGTTTAATTTGATTGAAGGAATCCCTGAATCTAAACTTTTGAAGTAGTAATAATGTTACATTTGAACTCTGTGAGTATAGTGTCTAGAAATCACAGACTGCTGACTTCATAGGCTTTTAAAATGTGAGATATTTCAAGTGATTAAAATATTTGGAAAATTGAATAAGTATTTTGAAAATAGACCACAGGTCTGGTCTCTGCCAGGTACTGTGGGGAAAACAAGATTCACACATGAAACAATGAGAGAAACAAAACTGTAGGTGTGTGGCACAATATCATAGAAAAACATTCTGAACTGGATGTCAGGGAAGGCTTCATGAACAGGGTGATGTTTGAAGAATGCATGAAATTAGAATGTCACCCGATGAGCAGGAGGTTAGGGGGAGTTGGAGGGGAGAAAGGGGCCTGACTAACTACTTAATAGTTAATTAACAGGTTAACTGGGAGGTGTGGACAAGATAAGTTGGGGGAAGCTATTGAATATAGCAGTTGTCCTTCTCTCTCTCCATTTCTCTTTTTAAATTTGATGTTAAGGATCAAACCCAGGTCCTTGTACATGCTAACCACATACTCCACCACTAAACTACAACACTAGCCCCAATTCTCCTGATGTCCCCGTTGTTGCTGCTACTACCTCTGCAAAACTCCCTGGAGGTGATCATGTTTTCTTAATTTAAAAGAAGAAGACACACAATCAAACATTTTAAGTACATGAACCAAGGGACAGAAGTTTTAGAATGGAGATTGACCTCACAGCTCTGAGATGCACGGCTCGGTACCCATTAGTGAGTTTAACGGGGGTGAGTGAACCTATGGAGGAGGGTTAGTGGCTTTGGGACAAAGAGAGGTCACCTCTCTGGGTAGGCTGTGTGGAGGACAGGAAGGACTGAGTAAACTGGGAGGTGTCCCTCAGCCCAAAAGGTACCCAATACTATGAGTGGAATGCAAGCGACCACTGTGTCCAGCCAAAGTGACCATGACATTCCTCATTTATTTCTCCTTGCACCTTTGTTTTCTCTGCTTCCTGGCACCACCACCCTCTGTGGGCTCAGTCTTCTACAGCATTCCTTTCTTATAAGAGTCCCAATATGGCCTAGGGGACCTCCAGATGCCAGTGGGAGCCATAGGCCCGCACTGGGGCCTGTCTTACCGCAGACCAAACCTGCTGAGCTAGGCGCCTCCCAGTTCCTCCACTGCAGGCTGGCTTGGGTCCCTGGCCCCCTTGACATGGTACCCCTCCCCACCCTGCCCCACCTGCATCTTCCCTCCATAGTCCCTATTCCCAGCCTTACCACCTCCCTCTCCAGAGCTGAGGCCAGCCTGAAGACAGATATTAATGTGCAAATTAGCACAACCCGACTGGGTCCAGATTGCCACTTAGAATTTGCATATTAATAAATGTTTTTGTGACAGCATTTAGCAGCTCAGGAAGGACAGAGAGTATCCCCTCCCCCACCCCTATAAGCCAGCTAACAAGACTGGGGAAGCCAAACTTGTCCCCCTCCCACCAGCCAACCTGAACACTTTCTCCCATCAATCTCTCCTCTCCCCCACCGCTACCCCCAAGCCCCCCCCCCCAGCCCAGGATTGAGCATCTCTGCCTAGTCTCACAGTTAGCTACAGAATAGGCAGAACAAGCTCAGCATCATGCCCAGAAGAGCAGAGTGTGTCTGGAGGGAGGCTGGGGAGCAGCTGAATTCCATGAACAGGAAGAAATAGTAAGTTTAAAAAGAATTCATGCTTTCCCATGTTCCTGAGGGTCTGTCACCTTTCTAGCTAGCCAAGAGAGGGCTCAAGAAATTACAAGTACCCTGGACAAGATGTCAGGAGGCCTGATCCTGTCGTGGGTCTCGGCCATAAGTTGTACAAGCATTGCAACACTTTGGGCCTCTATTTCCTCTTCTGTAAATTAAGGTTAACACCTAACTCCCTGCTTCTCAGGACTATCATGGGAAGCAAACAAGAGAACAGATATGAATGTGCTTTGCAAAACAAGGAGTGGCTTGTGGATGCCACATGGCATTTGGCATGGGAGGAAAAGTCCCGGAGCTGTATATTACAGACTCCTGTATTAAACATGAACCATCTGGAAACTAAGTATTATGTGTGATGGCGTTTTCAGCTGGCTGAGAGTTGCCTTCTTCAAGCATCAAAACTTTTAAACTTTCATTTTAACGTTTAGGAGGGAACATCTTTCCAAAATGCACTGAGTGCTCTGGGTTCTTACTCAGTATGAAAACCAATGTCCCCAACCCCCGTTTGTCCTCATACAGGTTGATGCTGTCAAGAAAACCCAGGAAAGGAAGGGCCATTTTCTCCAGCTGCCTTCTTAAGCTTCTTGCTTTCCCCAATAACCGTTGCTCAACTTGCCCGCCAGGCCTTGACCTCTCTCAGTGCCTCTGGGCCCTTCTGATTAAATCAGTGGCCAGTCAGCTCTGAAGATGGAAAGTGGAATCGCTAAACTTCACCAGGTCACCCAGGAGTGGGTGTGCGCCATGCTCCATCTGGCCCGGGATCATGGCGCTCACCTTTCTACAGAGGGGAGTGGGATGCCAGCACTGTTGGTAAACCAGCAGTTAATAGCCCTAGAGTGGGTTTTCTATGAGCAAAGTACACAAGAGTTTTAATACATGGACCGTAAACATTTTACATTTGTTGAATCAATGAAGGGATTAATAAGCCTTAGGGGCCTTTATGACCTACTTCCTGCTTCTATGTTCAGCTGTGTTGTGGAGAGAGGCGGCTTGCTCGCTAGTTCCATTATAGATGGAAAAGGCATTCCTCCTGCATGAGCCTGTGCATGTGCACATGTGTGAATTCACCTGGCTTTGACCACTTGGAAGGGACAAACAGAACCTCTGGAAACTGTTGGCCAGTCTGTGCTGCCTTCTCCTGGCACATCTAAGGTACAAGGTGTAGGAGCAGGAGCCCCAAGTCTGTGGTTGCTGAGCATGAGATGGAGGCTGATTTGGTGATGGACCAGCTGTGGAGCCAGGGACACAGCAAGTCTGAATCCCCCTGGGTCTGCATGTCCCAGTTCCTACAAAGGGCTCCTGCCAAGAGAAGCAGAGCCAGGGAATGGCTGGAGAGAGAGACAGCCAGGTGGGCCTGACTGCTGATACCAGCTCAGAAAAAATGAGGTCTGGACAAGCTTCTGATTTCCTGTGCCTCAACTTTCCCATCTACAAAATAGGAGGCAGAATGTCCCCCATCTCATCTCTATGAAAATGACCTTTGTTAATAGATGCCCAGCACTTAGACCAATCAGGGCCAGAACATAAGTTCTAAATAAATATTTGCTCACTTTTTGTTAAAATTTAAAATTTTTGTTTATTTACTTAAATGAACATACCATTACTCTCCTTTTTTTTTTTTTCTGGTGCTAGAGATTGGGCCCAGTTCCTCATGCATGCTAACCATATGCTCTACCCCTGAGCCACACTCCCAACCCCTCTGTACCATTTCAAAAATAAATGATGTAGTGTATATTTAAAGTATAAAACATGATGTCATAAGAAACATATATAGTAAAATGGTTACTATATTTGAACAAATGAATATATCCATGCTCTCACATGGTTACCCTTTTTCCCCAGCGGCAAGAGCAGTTATAATCTACTCATTTAGCAAAAACACCTGCATACAATACGCTATTATTAACCATAATGTTGTACATGAGAGCTCTAGACTTGTTAATATTTGGTGCTTTTCTTTTTGCTTTAACTTTCTTACTAGGTTGATTGAAGGGCCAAAAGATATAGTGTGAAGAGTGGGCTGTAGGTTGGAGGCTCCTTCTCCCAGGCATGGAGCCCTGGAGGCTCCCCTGGGTTGCCACTCGCCATCCTCTTCATCTCCACTGGGCCCATCAGTGACCCATCATGGCTCAGTCAGCCTGTGATGAAGAGCAAGCAGGCTGAGCACAGGACAAGAGTGGGTCTGCTGTGAATTCTCTGGGGATGCAGAAAGCAAGCCAAGGAAGAGGGGATGCTAAGGGCCAATAGGAATCTGAGCCTTAACCCAGATGGCAGCAGGGGGTCCGTGAGTATCTCCCCAATCAGCAAATCAGTCACCAGACATCTGTCAGCTTAGCCAAAATCTTCAGCATCCAAGTCCTGCTCTGGGGATTGGGCAGAGATGAGGAGGCATAGATGCCACCACTGTGCCATCAGAGACCCATTTCAATACAAGGTGAGGCCCTCCTCAATTTCCTGCTCCAGAGTAATTCTTGTATGGTAGGGTATTCAGTCCTACCCTAGGGCACGTGCAAGACTCCCACCTAAGGCAGCCCACGGGCCCTCCAGAGTTTCCATGTGGTGTGACACAGCCTTAGCATTCCAGGCGTTCTGAGCCCAGAGCCAGAAGCCCTGAGCCAAGCCATATGGAGGGTGCGGGCCTCATCCGGTTGTCCTATAGAACTCACCTGAAAGAATACCTCCTCCAGGAAGCCTGTCCCCATCTTGTGACATAACTGCTAACAGATTCTCTACATTCTTTGCTCTAACATGGCTCCCAGGAGGCTAGGAACAGAACTTATTCCAGCACTCGCAGAGGGCCTTGCATCAAGTAGGCCCTCAATACTGGTTGTTGGATGAATGGATGGATGGACGGATGGTTGGATGGATGGATAGATGGGTGGACGAACAGTATCCAAGTCCTGTTCTGGGGATTGGGCAGAGATGAGGAGTGGATGGATGGTGGATGGATAATAGGTGGTGGATGGAGGGGTGAATGGATGGATAGAGGGAGGATGGAAGGATGATGGGTGGATAATTTGTAAAGGAGTGGCAGGAGTAGTAGAGGCCAGGATACAGAGGAGGACATGCGTGTGGAATTGGGCAAGGATATTGTGGGGATGGGCTCCCTGGTAATGGGGAATGAGAGCTTGCACACAAACCTTTAGCCCAAGGCCTGGGAGAGAAAGTCTCAGCACTCCATGGGCTCTGGGAAGACAGAAGTTTCCCCAAAGGGACAGCAGCAGACAAAGTGGAAAGTTAGCGGTGTGGTGTTTGGCAGACGTGGGAGGGAGGACATCTGGCCCAAGAGGAGGGAAGGACAGGGGAGCCTCTTTCCGCATCTCCAAAATCACAGTGGTTCTCAGCTTGTCCTCAGTAACTCACCCTTGGGCTCCACCCAAATACAGGACTGGGCAGGAGGGGAGGCGACCAGATGAAGGGCATCTGAAATTTTGGCCACGACTCGGTGGAAAATATGGGCACGAGGCCTGGCCTTGAAACCACAGTTCCCTAAAGCAATAATGCTTTGAGGGTGAGTCCCAGGGGGTGCAGGGCCCCAGCGCAGGACAGCAACTTGGTCTTCCTCACAGAGGCACCACCCGGAGAGCCGGAAGTTAATCCACCTTCTGCCTCTCTCCAATCCATGTGCTGTGCTCCCGACAAGGGAGGTGAGAGGACAGCGAGGAGCCAGTCACAGATCTCTCAAGACATTCAGCCACTGTCTCAGAAGAACCCTTTCCAGCTCTCTCATGCCCTAGCACCTGCAGAAAGTTCTTCTTTGAGTCCATTCTTCATCCCTCAGTGCATTTGTGAGTGGAGAAGTAGAGAAAGCCCAGTTTGAGGTCAGGGAGGACAGTTCTTAGAATTTCTTAGAAGTTCTCTCAGGTGAAGAGACATTGAAGGACTTTTCTGGTTTTAGTTTTAGATCTTGCTAGTTCATTCAAGAGCAAAGAAATATATATATATATATATATATATATATATATATATATATATATA
>NW_025999990.1:28876614-28924258 GCF_001458135.2 Marmota marmota marmota
ATATATTTCTTTTTCCCCCCTCATGGCCTTTTATTTGTGATGCCAGAGCTGGCCATTATGGACGTGATTAAATTTAAAGACACTGCAGTAAACTCCAGCCTTCGAAAGACAGCCAGTATCATTAACACATAATTGGAAGCTAAGCTTAATGAGGTAAGAGAGAAAAGAATAAGACTGGCAGCCCCTTCTAGGGTGCAGACCCACCTCGGCCTCCATACACTTCCTCAGTAGCACCGGCCACTGGCTAGGGATGGGAAGTGGTCATAGAATGCCACTCCAGGGCCAAAGGGGAACACAGGGCAAAGACAGCCCCTGCCCCAGGGAGGCTGCACCCATCCATCCCTCCATCCTTTCATCCAATCTTCCATTCAGCTCATAGTTACAGAGCCCCCATCAGGTGCCTGCTCTAGATCAGGTCCTGGGCAGGCAGAGGTGACCAGCTGGACAAGGCCCTCTCCCTCTAGGACAGACATCTAGCTCAAACCTACAGAGCACCAAGTCTCAGCCAGGATGGGACAAAGGAACACAGGACCCAGGTGATACCAAGCAAGTGGAGGAGATGGCAGATTGAACACCCAGGCAAGAAGACCCTGCAGAACGGGGAAGGGGGAGCAGGTTAGTAAGGGTAGAGCTGGTCTGTCTGTCTCTCTCCTACTACTCCCCTCTGTGGGGAGGAGGGAACCTGTCAACCTCACAGAGTGCAAAGGTGCATTGATGCTGGAACTGCAGGTATTGGCTGCGTTTCTGGTCCCTTCCATGCTGTCCCTATGCCCACTTTGGGGGGCAGCACACCCCACAGCTGCTGTTCCCCTGCCTGTGTGACTTAGCCGTGGTTGACATCAGGTGCTCCTCTTAGACCTCCTTTTCCAACATTTATGGGCTTCCATAAAATCCTAAAATGTAAAAGCACACTCACCCCAAGTGCAATTTTCCTTTAATCTGGGGGTATAATCTATCTGTGTTTACTCCACAGCAACAATGCTTCCAAGGGACGTGCTTGTTGTGAGCATCGTCTGATTTATTTCCTCTCTAAGCTCTAGAAGAATGCGGTTGTTAATAACAATAATGCCGCCCATCTTACAGCGCTCTCTGCTTTTCGGGGCATTTTAAAATCCATTATCCTATTTAATAGAATTGTAGACTCACAGGGAAATTGTAAAGTCGGGGGAATTTGTCCTTGGCCACCCCTGCAGCCCTCTCAGTGACTGCCTCCTCCCTGCTCCTCCTGTCCAGGTGTCAGCCCTGCAAAATCAGGGGTCCATCCCCACTTCCTGCGGCCCTAGCAACAAGCAGGGGGCCAGGGAAGGGAGGGGTCATTCTTCTCCACTAGCCTCTGGAAGAGACTCACCCATGTGAGAAGAGCTCCAGTGAATGGAGCTGACCTCTAGTTTATAGAAGGGAACAAGCTGTAGCTACCTTCTACCCTGCAGGAGGCTCCTAAAGTCCAGCTGGTCCAGATTTGGAGGTGCATGAGAAGGGCCCTGCTCCCTCCTCTCAGGGCCTCTGCTTTCCACTGCCCTAGGATTCCTCCCCCTTCTCCCCCTTTTCTGTCTGTGGCTCTGCAGTCACCCCTTGCTCCTCCCCTCCTGTGCACACTGCCTGTCTCTGCTCTTCCTAGACTCTGAACCGCCCCCACCATACAGCTGCCAGCCCCACCCCGGCTGAATGAGTCCAGTCCCATCTGTGCCCTCAGTTCTGAGTTCCCATCCAAGAGGAATCAGCCAGTTCAGATGCTGGAAGGGGCTCTGGCCTCTAACCCAGCCCCCAGAGGCAGAGTGCCAGCACTTCTTCAGGAACACACCTTCCTCTCAAAGTGCAGCCCTAAGAATCAGGTCCTAAGCCGGATTTGCGCACATTCGTCTATTTTCCCTGCTTCTCTTGTCGCTCTTTCCTCCCTGCAGTGCTGTACCTCCCTCTCCTTTCTGATGCCTTCAGAAGCAGCCCTCAGCTGGCACCCGCCCAACCCCATTCAGCATCCAGCGCCCGAGCTTTAAAATCACCCGAGGAGCTTAAAAACAATTCCCATGCCACGGTCCCACGTGCAAATTTTGGTTGAATTAGTCAGGAGTGGGGGCTGTTTCTTTCTTTTTTCTTTTTCTTAACTCCCCAGATGGTTCTGAAGTGCAGCCTGAGCTGGAGCTCACTGAGGTGCCTTTGTGCTGTGTAGGCACAGGGCCTTAAGCTGGGGTGTACAGCTTTAGAGAAGCTGGGGGACTGTCCTTGCTCAACCCAGGGGACCAGAAGCCAGGCAGCGGCCAGCACACAGGTCCTGTGCCCTGCTCCTCCCAGCCCCACCCCCGGACCCAGCTCCTTTCTGAGCTCTTTCTTGCTTTTCTTACCTTCCTCTCTCCTCCTTCCTCTCTACCCTTCCCCTCTCACCCCCTCCCCCAGGATGCTCCTTGATGTGCACCCACCTGAAGGTAAATACTCAGTGTTAAAAGCCACCAAGTGCATCCAAGAGGTAGGGAGGGACTCTGCTCTTCTTTCAAATCGAGCCTCTGCAATTCTTTCAAATTGATTCCATAACAGAGCCCACACCAGGATATGTCCACCAGCATGACTGATCTCCAGCATAAACTGGACCCCCACTCTCGCTCAGCCAGAGCAAAATGGAGCTGCCCTCCCCCACACCCTGGGAATGAGTCAGCAGGCCCTGCAAATGCTGTGCAGAGACCCCAGGGCTTGCAACCCAGGTGAGGCCAGACCCTGGTTCTCCACCCAGAGCCCCAGGCTCCTGGGGACCATGCATCATTGCAGAACAGAAGTAGAGGGGGTCAACAACACAGCAAAGTGTCTTCACAGCCTTCCCCAGATTCTCCAGTCCCCAACACTGTGAGTAGGAAGTCTTGAAGGCCAGAGAAAGACTGAGCCATGGGAAAAAAAAAATGGGGGAAGTGGGGCATAGACCTAGGGAGTGGCAGAGTTGAAGGAGAAAGCAAGGGGTGGGAATGGAGATATTGTTTGCAGGGACAACACAGTGGCCAGGTTGGGCTGCAAAGGCGTCCCAGCTAGGGAGAGAAGAATAACCAGGCCAGAGCAGGGTTTGGGCAGATTATAGTGGCCTCAAGGGTCAGGAAGGAGGAGGCTGAGCTTGATCTTGATTCCATGGGGGTTGGGGAGCCATAGGAGCTGGTATGGGACCCTGAGAGGGACATGGCCTGCAGAAGTAGAAGTCAACAGGGAAAGGATTAGACGGGGCATTGTCCCTAGAGGGAAGGGCTGAGGGGTGGTGCAGAGGAAGAGGTGGAAGCAGCCTGGGACGGATGCTTCAGGTGCCCTCCTCATTAAAAAGCCTGTCTCTGCTCCTGACGAACCTGCCCACAAGTCTGTGCTCAGTAAAGGAAATTGATTACTTTCCATTGCAATTAACATCTGGTCCCGGGTCACATCGTTAGGATAATTTGTTACAGGAAAAGCAAAGGAACTAGCTACCCAGTAATAAAGTTCTTGTGGACCCAATTAAAGAGGTCTCCTCCGGCACATGGGGAGGGGCCGGAGTAGGCATGCTTCCCTTAGGCCCAAGTCTGGGACCTGGAAACCCAGAGAGAGAATCATCAGAGACAGATGCTTGGGGGTGAGTAAAAAGAGTATGGAAGCTTCACAGTGGCCTCAGCTGCATCCCACATGCTTGGCCCTCTATCCCCCAAGAGCTGAGTGGGTGCAGCATGGTTTCCTGGTAGGGGCCAAGGCTCTAACCTCACAAAGACTCAGGTTTATGTCCTAGCTTTACCACTTCAAGGAAGCCACTTACCTCTCTGTGCCTCAAGTTTCCCTATCTGCAAAATGGAAATAAGTTCTCCAAGTCATGGGGGTGTGGAGGGTTAAATAAGCCATAGGGGTTCAGCTGTTTGTAAGGGTCAGTGGTCAGCAGATGCCAGCTCTGGTGGATAATTCATGCACTCATCCTATTCTGCCACCAGAGTTCAGTCTGTGAAGGTCTCTACTAGGTATGTCCCTCCCTTCACTGATGGGACCAACCCTGAAGGCTGGAAGTGACCCAGCTGTTAGCACCTGTCCTGGACCCTGAAAACTGTCCTGCCTGCTTCATCCTGTGGACGCTTGTTTCCTTTGGAGCTCTTCAAACCCATCACTTTCCTAAAACCCCCAAAGTTACCTTGCCATTTATTTGTTTGCCAAGGGGGGAGATTTATGTCAGGTATCTGTATAAATATTTATACTCTGCGGCAAGGAGGTTTTGGAGGACGTGTGAGTACACACACACACACACACGCATGCACACACACACACATACACAGACTCTCTTGCCTCACTCCACCCAGCACACAGCACCCCTGGCACAGGCCAGCTGCAGCCAAAGATGAGTGATGGTCACCTCCAACATGCTCAACCTGAAGACACAAGCCTAAGGCTAGAGAGGCCCCCACACCACAGACACACCCCTCACACCAACCAAAGCAGACCCACATGCACACTATCCTTTAACTGCAGGAGTGCCCTGTCCCATCAGTGGCCCTGAACACCACAACACAATTCCATGTGGCATCTCACAACCACCTGACAGCTCGCTGCCTCCTCTGTGCATGAAGGAGGGGCCGCCGCTCAGCCAGGGCCACCAACCCTCAGCTGGGAACTGGTAAGAGGCAGAGGGCAGATTTGAACTCAGTACTGAGTAAGAACAATACTTCTCCACCCTGTGCCTTCCTCTCAAGAGGGGTCACCACTCACAGGGAAAGAAATCGGGCAAGAAGGGACACTATGACTCTCCTGAGACTTTTCCATCAAGGCTGATTCAGACAGTCTTCCTGGGGTTGATGAAGCACCTGGTAAGTGCTATGCCCTGAATGCACTCAGGGCCAGACCAGGAGCACAGGCATGACATTGACCTTACAGAGACCTTACCAGCTCCCAGGACAGGCAGTGAGCCCCACAGTTGCCTGAGAAGGTGGAGCTCAGAGAGGAATGGCTCCTTAAGGGGAAGGAACAAGGCCCAGAGGGTAGGAGTTGGGGGTCACAGGATGAGCCGAAGAGCCACAGCTGGGCCAGGACAATGAGCTGCTCTAGCACTGGAGAAGGGCCACCCAGACCCCAGACTGAGGCCTCCCAGTCTGACTACCTGCCTTTGAAAACTCACCTTGTTGAGGTTTTAAGGGCAATGTTGGGGGTATGAGGTGGGAACTTCTCCCCCAAGTGTGGCTTGGTGAGTTTGACCTGGTGAGCTGGACAGCTCCAAGCTGGGAACAGACCTCTTTCTAGCCTGTGAATTGCTATGGACTTGAGTAAAATCCATACTCCCAGCCCACCGCTCACCTCCCACATCCCCCTTTGGAGCTGAGGTTTGGTGCTCATCACTTCCCAATATTATTGTTCAATTAAGTCAGCTTTTAAGCAGGCAGCTACAGATCATTGGCATCTGGGAGACGGTGGGTAGCTTACCCTCAGCTATGGTGATGAGAGTTGCCCCTACCCCCCCACACACATACCTGGGCTTCTCCTGGCCCTGGCCAGAGCACATAGGCATAGGCCACTCCATGTCCTGCACTGGCCAGCTCCATGCCCTCCCTGGACAGCCTCCCCCGCTCCTCCTTTATGTCGTTTCACCTCTTCTCAGTCTGAATGTCTATTTCAGGGAAGTGTTGGCTCTGGAGCTGGGTGGCCCTGGGCACACTGCTGACCCTTGTGTTTCAGTTTCCTCATCTATAAAATGTGGGTTCTCACAGGGTTGTGGTGAGGGTGAAGTGGGTAGGTGCACCTGTCTGATCCCAGGTAATGCTACTCAGCACCTGGACTGTTCTCACGTTCTTTGTCCCAAGACTCATAAGGAGCAGGAGACCGTCTCATGTGGGTTTATTTTTTCTACACTTCAGCGTTTGGGGACAGGCAGGGTCTGGGATACTGTTGTCTGTGGTCAGGGTAGTCAGGGTGTATAAGAGCCCAGTCATCCCCTCCATATCTGAAGCCTCTAAGGGTGAGTCTCAGGGCATAGGTGGGTATAGAAAAAGCCCTCCCTCAGAAGCAACTTGCTGACTGCTGCTGACAGGCCACCAGAGCCCCCATCATCCAGCAAAGAGAAGGGGCCAGTCTCCTCCTATCTCATACTTTAGGGTTAGCAGGAGCGAAGGGCAGGGAGAGAAGCAGGGAAGGCCTTATGACTCTGTCACCACTCACTGGGTGGGGACCACTCTGACCACAGTGTCTCTGGGCTGCCTTGGCATCCCACCTGTACAATGAGGGTTGAATCAAGACCTCTCAACTGAAACCCTCTCCTAGTAATAATGACTCTCGCTTGTCCCTGATCACATCTCCTACCCCAGCCCTCAACAGGTCTCCCAACACACTTGCCCACGGTCCTGCCACAGAGAAGATGCTCCCCTTTTTCTAAGGCTCTATTGTCTGTTACTGTCTGTACCAAGCTCCAACTGCACATTGAAAAGAAGATACACACATAAAGAAAGATAGGCTTAGGAACTTCTGAATCAACTGCATCTCCATGTGATGGTCACGAAACCTCTTCTGGACCTCAAATCAGGCTTACCTTGTGGCCATCGCAGGGCCTGGGTACTGCCCCAACCCTCTCTCTGTTTTTATCCCATCCTGGGCTAGTTCTTTGGTCATGCTCACAGGTGTGGCTGCCCCTACCCAGCTTCCAAGAGCTCAGCTCCCAAAAGCAAGACTGGGCTTCTTCTCTCCCTTCCTCTCCACCAAACCATGAGCCAAGAAAACCCACACTAGGATTCTGTTGCACGGGGAGCTTGTCTATAAGCAGGTTTGGAGACACCTGGATTTTTTCGGTCCAAGGCCTCTGTGGAAAGGAAGGATCTTTCTACCAGGACAGGTGTGGCCACAGAACTGAAGGAGGCAAGTGCTGGACAAGATAGTTAAAAAGAGCTCACCCCCCAACCCCAAGGTTTCATGCACATCCTCAGAGGTCAGAATCCCTGGCCTTCTGGCAGGTAATCAAGCCCTGAGGACCCACAGAGCACCTAAGACCTTGGCATCCTGTGAACTGCCAGAGGGCTTGCCCCCTGAAGCTTTTAGCTTTATACTGAAAGTTTCAATATAAACTTTATACCCTTTGCTAGCATGATCGGTAGATGTTATTGGCTAATGACTATATGTTCTTGGTTAATGACTTTTGAGGAATTCTGGCAAATGGGAATGGTATGGTGAGGCCCCCAGAGAGGCAAATGTAAATCTGATTTCCACCAGAGAGAGGTATCCTCCCAAGAAACAGATAAGTCAGTACGTGCCATCCCTCTGCAAGACTCTAGAATAGAGTGTGTGAGTGCTCAGCCCTTGGCATCTACCAGATCCTCCCCAAGAAGACTGGCCAGTGGCTGGATCCTTTCACAGACAGTCAATTTGAGTTCTGAGATCCTTGGCAAGTTTACATAGTTATCTTATGGACAACTAAGAAAGAATGGTATGGAACAGCAGAATCAGATTGGACAGTAATTGGTTGAAGACCTGTTCCCAGGGTGTAGTAGCAATTAGACAGCATCAACCCAGGGAGATGTCTCCAGAATCAAGAAGCAGCCTCTGTCCTTAGTCCTACTGTAATCCACGTTGTTATCAATGACTTGACTAAAGATATGTCGGTCAGAATGACCACTTTTTCAGATGATTTAAAGCTGAGAGATGGAAGTGATGGACAGAATCCAACAAGATGATGTTCAATAGGGAGAAACATTGGGCCTTTCACTTGGGGCTGAGAATCTGAGTGCAGATGCATGAACAGGAGAAAGCATGGCTGAAAAGCAGCTGCTGTCACCAAGGGCCCGTGCTGCTGCTGGCAGCTCACTAGGAACTTCCCACATTGTTTGGCTGCCCTGGAACCTAATTGCTCCTTAGACTGTTTTAAGATAAGTGTGATGTCTGGAAGGAAGAGGTGTTGGTCCCAATCTGCTTGGTGGTATTCCAACCAGTTCTGGGCACCTCTGAGACACTAGGTGAAGACCACACAAAACTTAGTTCAGAGGAAACTTCTTATGATAGTAAGAACTTTATGTGCATGACACATGACACCGGGCTTAAGGGACCAACACTGCTAAGCTGAGGTGATCCAACTTGGAAACTGGTCATTCAAGGATGGTTCCAAGGAAAAGGTTTGTTTCCTATGGCTCCAAAGGGTAGCATCAGGGACTCTTATGAACACTACCAAAAAGTCAGTTTTGGGGTAAACAAAAGTATGGTAACTTTCTTTGCTGTTCAAGGGGTACATGACCACCACTTTAGTGGATTTGTTAGTTCAGGTAGATGAACCTGGCACTTCAAAGCAGGAGTCATCTAATGGGGATTAGGGCCAGAATGTGGAGACGCTGGATGGCCTCAAAGTTCCCTTGCAAATAAATGCATCTGGGTTCAGTGATCCTACCAGATGTGGAGAAATCCAAGGACCACTTCACCCTGACATATACCTTCTAACTGGAATGATTCCAATAGTATCCAAGACCAAGGCGCATAGGGCTGGTGGGAATTTGGAGCCCTAACCCCATTTCTGAGCAGCAGGATAATCCATTAGTAATATAATCTGGGAAAGATGGCCCTACCAAGCAGAGAGGCAGGGTCACCTGCTTCTCCTCAGGCTCAGGAAGGTAGTGGCTGGACCCACAGAAGGAGGGGTAAAAGGCACCAGGCCCAGAGATGCTTTCTGTAATAGGCCCTATTAGATTAGGAGCTGGAAGCTCTTATGGGGCATTAGCTTATAGGCCTTGGGGGTTAGGGTCTAGGTCTCTCTTGCTTCCTGGCTTTCTCTGTCCCTGTCACTATGGTTTCAGAAACAGGTGCCTTCTGTTGTAAAGGAACCCTAGGCTGAAGCAAGTCAGGCTTTGTAATCTCAGCTCAATGGCAGTAAAGAGAGCTGTGGCTTCCTGTTTTTCATGTACCCCAAGGCAAGGAGGACATAGGCAGGGGTCTCATAGGGGACACAAGGCACTGGTCCTTCCCTGGGCAGCATCTCTTCAAACCTGCTGGGTGACTGGGGCCTCAGAAATGAGGACAAGAAGGTGTGCATGGGATTAGAGGAAGCAGTGATTCTCAAAGTCACTTGGACCAAACCACAGAGGAAGGACTATGAATGCCTGGCTGAGGATTTAAAGGTAGTCCTTTTAAACTGGGGAGCCATAGCATGTCTGAGCAGTTGAGTGGTAGCACAAGATATAGGTGTGAGGCAATAAGGAGCAGAACTTGGGCAGTGGTGGTGACAACAGAAAGGTAGAGGCAATTCCAGAGTGTTTAAGGAATTACAAATTCCTTCAACTATACCTGGCCCTTGAGTATGGCAAGGAGAGAGAGCGGCAGGCTGCTGCTGAAGCTTAGGAAAACACCCTCATATTCCTAGGAAGGGGACCACTCTTACATTCCTCTCCCATCTGAGCACAGGTTGACACTCTGTCCCCAGAGCCACTCATAGATTTCCCAGAAGGACCAGAGAGCCAATGCTTTAGAAAACACTGAAGCTACAGTGAGTGGGGGACAAGGAGGCATCTGGGGTCAGAAAGGGCTTTAGGCAATTGGGTGGGAGAGGTGTGGGTCCTTCCAGAGCCTGAGACAGAGCCCTGCTTGCTACTGCCCCCAAACACTGCAGTGTTCTGGGAGAGAAAGTTCTACATCACCTATCACATGTTGGGACTTCATACAAGGAAAGGGGGAACAGTTGGGGCCACTGTGGAGTGGATGTTTGCCTTTTCCTAAGGTGATGCCAATCACCCCAGCCTGCCTCTGCCTCCCCTCCCTCTTCTGAAATCCCTCCCAGAGCTGCCCAAGCAAACACTCATCCTCTAAGGCAGATGCCCCTGAGGTTTGCAGGGCCCAGGAGCTGAAGTGTGCAGGCTTATGTGCACCGGGAACACACACACCCACGCCAACAGGGATGCCCAGGTGTTCGCCCAGGTCCTCACAGGCACACACTCCTGTTCGCACACAGATGGTGCATGCCCACCTGCACAGCCATAAGGCCCAGAGCACACAGGTGTACCTGGGCAGCTCATCTGTGTGTGCATGTGACTGCTCCACCAGGACGTAGACCAAACAGGCAAGGCTCCCACACTGATATATGGGCCAGTACCACGGTTGCCTGCTCCCTCCATGCCAACGTGGCCCCAAACCCTGGGGTCAGGCTGGAAAAATGACTTTGCTGGCTGAGAATGATGGAGGCGAGGTGCCAAAACAGAAGAAGGAAGTTTATAGCAGAAAATTGGATCTGAAATCAAACCAGGCCCCTGGGCACAGGGATGGTCAGAGACTGTGGCAGCCAGGATGGGATGGGAGCTTGGCACGGGAGTGGGAGGGGGGGCCAGCCAGGAGCCAAGGGGAGGGAGACACCGCCCTCCTCGGCCCTCCCAGGGGAGCCAGCAGGCCCTGCTACATGCTGTCTCACCATTGCAGGGATGATTAAGGCCAGGGGCCCCGCAGGCAGCAAAGGCTGGGGAAAAGATTCTGCAAACACAAGTTGGAGGGCGTGGGGAAGAACAGCACTTGGGCTCTCTGGTCAAGAACAAGGGAGTTGGCAGGGAATAGCGGAGGCTAAGGCTGAAGAGGGAGGTGGGATCAGAGGGTACAGGAGGGAACCCAAAATTCATAGAGCTGGATTGGAGGTGGGGGAAGGATGAGTTCTCAACTGAAAGATGATAAGCAAATAAATGGATGCCTATGTCCTGGGACAGAGATGAGAGTCTCATCATACCCAGGTTACAGATGGAGTCACCGAGACCCATATGACCCGCAGGCTGAGTTCTAGCTAGGACAGGAACTTGACTCTGTGACACCAGAGCTGGCTGCCACCCCACAGCCCCGCCTGGGCACTAAACCCACCCTCCCCTGGCCCTAGTGGAAGACTGGCGGGGTGTGGGGCGTTAACACAGCCAAACAATTAACTGGAGTTGCACAAAGGGGGTGGGGAGGAGGCTGCTCTTGGCAACGTAGTCGGCTGGCGTAGGGAGAGATGGGTGAACTTTCCCACTTCTCCGGCGCCAGGAGCTGACAGTAAATATCAGAGGTAATGATATTGACTTTAAGGTATTATGGCTCCAAATGTCACTTGTGCTCTCGTTCTCTTTCTCTCTCTTAAGGAAAAAAAAAAAAAAAAAACAGTCTCCCTGATTTGATTTACATTTTTTCCTTCCCCTACTTCCATGTTTCTAGAGCAGGAAAGATGGAAACAGCCCTGTATCTTGCTCCTGCTAAGCCCCAACACCAGAGCTCCTATGAAGGCCATCTGCGGCTCCCTTGTCCCTTTTGTCCTAAGTGTCTCATGCAGGACAAGGAGACATCCCTTCCCTCCCTCCCCACTTCCCCCACCCTTCTGTGGAACACATGCAGCCCCAAGGCTGGGAGAATTAGGAGCCACAGGTCCTGTCCCTTCTCTTCCTAGGTCCATCTCCCTCCTTCCCTATGTGTGTCTCCTGCCGGCTCTTCTCCCCCACCCTTCCCACCTACCCGTCAACTCATGCTGCCCCTTCTTGTTTACCTGTGCCCCCCTCCATCTCTTGCTCACATCTCCTCCAGGAAGCCCCACCACCACCTGGGCCTCATCTCCCTCCTCCTGCTACAAACATTCCCCCACACACAAGATTCTCCCATGTCCCCTCCTGGGAGGGGGCTGGGCCCGCAGCTTCCCAGGTTTCCTCTCCTAGATCTGCTTCTAAAGCTAGGTGAAGGCTTCTGAGAGGCTAGGATCCCTGCTCCCCACCCCTGGATCCCGCAGAACTTAGTGAGCACCTCTTAGATGAAAAGACAGGAAGGGGCCACTGAGATCCATGGGGCACAGGGAGATGTGTGGGAGCACAGAGAAGAGAGGAGGGTAGGATGGGAGCAGGGTACAGATGAGATAGATTTGCCCAGCAAGGAAGTTCAGAGTGTAGTGGGAAGAATAGAACTGGGCAGATCTGAGATTTAAACCCAGAAGCTCTGTGACCCCAAGGGTGCTGTTCACTGTCTCCAAGCCAGTCTCCTTGCCCCTCCAATGATAATGATGCCTCCCTACTTGATCCTTCCTTCCTTCATTCCTAATGGAGATCAGGAGTTCCATAGGGATGAGTGCCCCCACTCCTGTCATCTGCTGGCTGCATCTCCATAGGAACTGAGCCTCAGGTCCCACTGAGCCAGGAAAGGACCAGACAAGGGTCCCAAACAGGAGTGTGGGAGAAAACAGGGTCCAGGACAGGCTCTGCCCCTCTACTGGCCCCATGACCCACCCACCTTTCAGTCTCAGTTTTTTGAAAGCTGAAACAGGAGAGGGAACTATCCTCTAAGTCTTGTGTGAGGTTTTCAGCCAGCAGGTGGAAGTAGCAGAGGACCTGGCATAAAACAGATCTAGCATCCAGATGTGACTTGGGCACAGTCATGGATGTTACGAATAACTGTGATGATAATGAAGACCTGGTTTAGTGCCTGCTTTGTACTAGAAGCAGACCTGTGGGTCTACCCTGTGGCTTTTCCAGCCCAAGCCAGACCCCACTATGTACCTCAAGATGCTGCTCAGCATGGTCTATATGGGTCACAAGAACACGAGGAGAAAGATTGCCTCACCAAGACCTCTCCTATAAGCATCCCAGTGAAAGGAGCTCATGGCCTCTTCAAGAAGTTCAGTCCCAGGCTGGGGAATGTAGCTCAGTGGCAGAGTACTTGCCTAGCATGTACAAAGTCCCGAGTTCAAATCCCAACAACACGTATATACAGCAAGTAAGTCGGGGCAGGTGGGTGGGAGGGAGGGGAGATGTTCTGTTCCATAGTCACCTGTATATAAAGGTAGAAATTTCTTCCTTTCTTATTTTTCTTTTTTTGATACAAAGGATTGAACCCAGGGGCACTTAATCACTGGGCTACATCCCCAGCCCCTTTTCATTTTTTTATTTTGAGACAGGGTCTCACTAAGTTGCTGAGACTGATCTCAAACTTATGATCCTCCTGCTTTAGCCTCCTGAGTCACTGGGATGACAGGTGTGTGCCACTGTGCCCAGCAAAAGTTCTTCCTGAAGCTACGCTAAAACTTTATCCTCTAAATTCCTACTGAAACTCCCAGATTGTGTCCACTCAAATAGCTATCAATAGGGGTCCTTTGCTCCTAATTATCCAATTGATTATCTGGGCCTAGAGGTGGAATTTTATGATTATCCATGTGAAGTATCATTTTCAAAAGTTGATCCAGTGTTCAGCTATTGACTTAGTTTTAAATTTGCCCCATCCACCTTCAGGGACCAGGGAGTGAATATTCTTTCTTCTTTGCCTCATACAGACCCCTCCCCAGCCCTTGGCCCCTCACCAGAAGGGTTACTAAGGGACGTCAGGAAGAACTCAACCCACTCTCCATTTCCCAGCATGGGGTGCTTGAGACCCACACTCCTCCCTTCCTAAGGCTACACACCTGCTCAAAAACCTGTAGCTGCTTATTGCCTCAGTGATGAGCCTTCAAGGACTTTCCTATTCCAGCCTCACTCTTCTCCCATCCCAAAAGGTCCCTTTTGCCAGCACGTACCTCTTACTCGAGTAAGATCATTCTCTGCTGTCGCCACCTTTCATAAGTTGTTCTCCCAGTAAACCTGCTCATCATCTCCATCTCCCCAAACCCTCCTCCTCACGGACCCAGCAAGATTCCTACCACCCTGGGAGAGTTAGCAACTAACTGAGGGTTCCCACCGACCTCCCTCCTCTTATCTCCTCCAGCACCTGGTGTCTGACTCTCCTCAGTGTCACAGTCACTATCACCTGAACTCTCACCTGATCCATGCCCATGGGCCTAGCCTGGAGTCCCAATGCTGGACCCTCTAATAACTTACTTAGGATTCTTGGGTTCCTTGTTCTCTTTCCCAGCTGCAGCTTGAGTATCTGGCATTCAGGGTTTTGTCCTGGAGCCCAGGACACAGATGGGCCAGTTCCCAGAAGGCTAAGGAGAACTGAGAGGACTTGCCATTTCTCCTGCCCCAGGGACAGGACCCCAGGTTGGCAAACAGAGTAAAAACCAAAAACAACATGTTTGTGGAGACTCTGGCTGTAGGGAAGGGTCAAAGAGAGGATGACAAGAACACAGGAAGAGAGGGAGGCTGGCTAGGGATAGAGCAGGTGCTCCTAATGACCGGGTGCCTGAAGCTCATGAGAAGTCCCTAAAAACTTTCCTCTGGGAAAGAATCCAAGGATGAAGAATTTCATAGGCAAAGAAACTTGTTCCCAGCCAAGAGGCTACTCCCTGATCCCGTGTTCAGTCTTCTCCCAGAGACCCTGGGTTTCAGAAGGAAGGTGTCTCTGGAGACATGTGGTCCCCAACCAGCAGTCCATGCCACTACACACAAGTGGACACCCTGGGCAGAGCAGAAAAGGCCAGAGAGTGGTGGGGTCCTAAGCATGAGGCAGGGGCTGGAAGCAGAACAGAGGAGGGCACACAATGGCAAGGAGCCTGTTAGTGCACTGTCTGGGGGCTGGGAGAACTCCCAGGTCCAGCCTCTGCTGCTTGGTTAGGAAGAAGCTGGAGTACATAACTTATCCGAATCTCTAAAGATAATACAGGTCTCTGATAACCCACACCTTTTCAAATTCCAAAGTCTTACTGTCCCTCCTATTATCCTTCCTATCAGGAGGCAGCCTGATGGCTTCTGCTTCTATTAGTGTAACTCTCTAGTGATATCTGCCACCTGCCTCCCTTACAATATCCTAACTGCAAACTCTTGCTAGGAGCCCAAATTTTCAATCCTGTTAGAATTCTGCCTAAAGTAAGAGTTACCAGGTTCTCAGATAAGACCTGCAAAGATTTCTCATGTGAAAAATGTCTGTACTTATTTTCATTATGTTGATTTTGGATACCCGGGAAGTGTTCCCTCCTTCCTATTTCTTGTTCATAACCTGGTACGTGATAAATTTCTGTACATGAAAATAATGCCTGTGTGAGAAGTTTCTTTTCTTTCTTTCTTCTTCTTCTTCTTCTTTTTTTTTTTTTTTTTTGGTCAGGAAACTACTAATGGGTTTTTCAAGGCACAAAAGCATACTCAGCACCACCTAAGCTCACCCAGCTCCTCCCCACACCACTGAGAACCCTTAGTGAAGGCCCCAAAGTGCAGGGTGAGCCTCTGAGCTCCTGTTCCCACCCCCACCCCTGCAGGCAGCTGCCTGAGTGAATTCCACCGTGCACAGGGGAATGCCTAAGAAGGAAAGAAATCAAGAGCTTCAGGAAGAATTGGAGGAGAAAACCAAGATAGAAACCAGAAGAACCCAGAGAGAGCCTACTGTGTGCTGGACTCTTAACCTCTCCTGAGAGGCACTTGAGTGAATGAATACCAGTTCTATGGTATAGACAGGAAAGCTGTCCAAACTGTCCCAAGACACCTACAAAGTGTGCAAATGTGTAACAATATTTGGCAGGAAGAGGAAGGACCCTGGAGGCAAATCCAGAGGGAATACACAGGAGATGAGCAGATGGTGGGCAAGAGATGAGGGGAAAGACCGTGGGAGGCACAGGACACACAGGGGTTAGAGTGCTCAGAGAGGCAGGCAAGGAGAGCAGGAGCCCAGGAGCCTCTTCTGACCCGCTGAGAAGCCAGGGTCAGTTTGCTCCCTGGGCTATGGTTACCATGGCCCTCCCTGTGCCCTAGTGGAAGGGTGTCCATTGCGCTCCCTGACCCCAACGCCATCTGAGGGCCATGATCTTTCCTAGAAATCATGGCTTTTCCTAGAAATCATGGGCTGGCCCTGGGCCCTATGCACACAGGACCTGCAGAATCTCCAATCCCAGATGAGATGGGGACTGCTTCTCAGGCTTGGCCTTGACCTTCGCTGCGGCTGGGGAGGGGTTTGTGTGCAGCCCTGACTTGATTAACATTTAAATGCCATTTGGTGTGAGGTGGAGGAGGAACTGGGCTGGAGCAAACAAACCTCGGAGCTGGAGCTGGAGCAGGATTGGCATCTGGCCAGGGAGGCCTGTGCATCTGATGCCAATGGTAGATCCGTTCTAGCCCCTGTGGGTCTGGGCCACGACAAGTCTGGGGTGTGGCCAGGCCTCTGTCCCTCCTCGTGGGCCTCCTGTCCAGCTCTGCCCTGAGCCGTTGGGCGCTTAATCAAGATTGAGGAACAGTAGCCCTCTGTGTTCCTCTGACTCTGTCACTTCCTGCTTCTGCAGCCTCTTGGCCTGACCTGGACTCAGAGCCCCCAAGGCACCCTCTGAAGCTCTCTGTTGCCCCCTCCCGCTCTCCCTCCAGGCTTCCTCGGGGAGCTGGGAGGGAATCCCTGCCCTTCCCAGCAGGCACTGCTGCACAGCTGCTCTAATGGGCCAGGTTGCTCCCCTGGCTGGGCATCTCTGAGGGGAGTCTTTCCTCGAGATGTGAGCAAAGGCTTTAAAAGCCACTTAAAGTTTCCTTGATGAGCGGCAGTGACCCCTTAGGAGGGAAAAAGGGGCCAGAATAGAACAGGGAGCTGAGAGGAACTACGGGGTACTTCCGTCCCCTGCCCCCCACTGCACTTAGGTGGGGCCCAGGGCCCTCCCCAAGCCAAGTAGGGGAGCGGTCTTAAGCTAAGCAGGCTAATTTTGTTAACAGCCTTGGCTTGATTTGCATATCCAGGAGTGCTGTCCTCCCTCGGAAATCATTAACACAGAAGTCTAAATAACTTCACTAATAACGAGGCTGCAGCAGTTACCCACATTTGCCTGCCCAGTTGGCCGGCCAAGCTCCTCCCAGCTTTCTGGGAGGAGCAGAACCAGGAGGGTGAATGGATGTGGGGGGAGGAGGGGGGTGGCAGAGCACCTGGGGAGCCACAGCCCCAACTAGAAACCCATCTAGAAATTTTAATTCTGGAACATCCTTTAATCCTCAATATCCCAGGTTAGTTCTTGGCTCAACTCTGCCCTTTGGAAGGAGAAATTTGCTGAGCTGGGGCAGGAATCCAGGGCAGGAATCGCAACACTTCCAAAGATTAGCATCCCTGTGGCAATGCTAAGGTAGCTGTACAAAGGACAGCTGGCTTTCCTAGACAAGCTGCCTCCCCAAGCACAATTTTTCAAGGCTTCTTGTGTGTCCAACATTGCTGGGGGCCCTGTAGGGGAAGGCTGCTCATACTAACTAGAGTAACTAATTAGAGTTACCCATGACTATGGGTCATGGCTGTGCTAGGCCCTAGTATAGAAGGTGTACCCTCCCTGATCCTCACAGCAACACAGGGACAGTGACAACATTGATAACATGATCCCAGGGAGACTGAGCAAGCCCAGGTAATTTTTCACAATATTGGAGTTGCCATTCAATTCCAGACCTGGTAGCTCCCCCTGTGGACCCCTAAACTCACCCACCCACCACAGGAGCAGGAACGTGTGCTACCTTCCCTCACCCCTCATAGGGGTAACCGATAACTCCTATAACAAAAGGCAGGTTAACAAGAGAAAAACACAGCCAATGTATTTAACCCAAGTTCCCTGTGACTTGAGAGCCTCCAGAAATGAGGACACAGATGCATGGAAAACTACTTTTATAGGTTCCATGAAGAATGGACAGCCGTGTAGAAATGTGATGGGACAAAAAGGTCTGATTAATGGAAATGGATTGAGGGGAGGCCCCGCAAAGCCATCTGTTGAGATTTTTCTTGGTCTCTCTGTGCGCATCGCTCAGATACTTGTCTTGAAAATCAGGTTGGGCTCCTTGTTCTCCTGGTGTTGAAGATTAAACTCCGGAGAAATGCTGAGACAAGAGAAAAAAGTAGATTTTATTTCCTCTGGAGAGGAAGGGGCCCAGAGCTGGTGCCCCCGAGGGAGTGGGGGTGTCTTGCCCCTTCACAGATTTTAGGTTTCCTTTCTTCTCATGCCTTGGTGACCAAAAGAAGAAGAGAGTCATTCCGGAGGTGATTGCATGTGTCGAAAAGTGCAGATCCTCCCTGCTTCGCCAGAGGCTGTTAGCAACCCATCGACAGGGAAGGGCTATCTACCCATTTTCTTTTCTTTGATAATCAGCTACCTATCCTTTGCCTGTCTCACCTCCCCCACCCCCGCCCCGAAATGGGGCAGGAAACCTCTGGAATGAGGGTCTTCAAGAGAGAAGAGAATGTCCCTCCAGGTTTTATGGCTGGCTTTGGGGGAGAGGGGTTCTGATGTCTATGACCCACCTTGAGGAAGAGGAATTCTGGTTTCTATGACTCATTTTGGATGAGAAGAAGATAGACAGGAGGACAGGAGAAGGCCAGAGTGACTTTGCTTCTGAGCCCTTCCAATGTCCTTCAGTTCAAAGTACTCAACGAGCTGGAGCCCCATGGTTTGGGTATCATATTCTGAGCTCCAGCATCATAGATCTGCAGATGCCTGTCCAGAATACCAATATCAAGCCAGCAGGGAAGCCATCCCTCCCCAGAGAGGACACTGGGGCCATTCGGAGCCTGGTTCTGGAGCAGGACCACCTGCCTCCAAATGGGCTCCAAGCCGCCCAGCTGAGCATCTTTGGGCAAGTGACTATGCATGACTGGGTCTCAGTTTCCTCATCTGTCTTCATCACAAGGATGATGTTAGTAATACAACCTGCTGGGGTCTCTTATTCACCTGCGACCCCACTGCTTCTCCATGTGAAGGGCTCTGCGGAGGACTTGGCTGCAGGTGGGGCTTGGCAGGCTGGGTGCCAATGTCGAGTGAGGTCCCTGGGCCAGCAGTGATGAAATGGTGCTCACCTGGAGTCTTTCCACTGGACTCACCTGAGGTTCCATGATGGTGGTGGCCAGAAATCAAGAAAGGGCATTGGGCAGGCAGAGCTGAGCAAGTGGAACAGATAAACCAAAAGGAATGGCTTCACTGAGGTTCAGATGATCCTCAGCTGCTCAGGTCATGCCCAAAGATAGCCACTCATCAGCCCTTCCCAGGCACACCTGAGTCTTCCACAGGGGCCGGGCTTCAGGTTGCCAGGCCTGATCTGCCTTTTGCTTGTCCCTTGAGGGTTATCATCCTTTCATTTGCTGGACAGGACTTTACTGCACTCTGCTTTGTGTCAGGCCACAGGGAACAAGGCAGGCACACCAGATGCCCTCCAGAAGCCTGGGGTCCCAAAGTAACCAAGTCAACATCAGCTGGAACTTGAGGGAGGGCGTTCAGCCTCATGTCTTCATGCGCACACCTGCATCACGCCCCGTGCCCACATTCAGTGGAGATTTCCAGCCAGGTGTCAAGCGCACCTGGGCTCACTCAGGAAAACACAAGATAGGATAGCTTTGGGGGGCCCTACCTCCCTCCCAGCCTCACCCTAGCCCTCTGCCCTCCCCATCTTTCTGCCCCCCCACCCCACTGCACACAGCTCCAACTTCCCTACCTCTGCCCTTGCTGTTCCCTCTCCTGCAATGTGCTTGGACTTCATGGGCCTGTGGACTCCAAGCTCAAAACTCAGCTTCTCTGGTATCCTCTGCTCACACCCCAGACTCTCTTCTAAGGCTCCCACCAGCTCTTGCATAAACCTCTTGGCATTTTAGGTTAAAAAGTCATCAGATCCCAGATACGCACAGAGGGATAATGTGCAATGGAGGCAGGTGGAAGGGTGAGTGGGGGGCTGGGGATCTGGAGTCCTGCAGGAGCAGTAGTGGCCTGTGGTGGACTTCCTAGGTGGGTTAAGAAAGGTAGGGCAGGAAGGCCTGGGGAGGGTGTCCTGGTGGCTTCAGGGAGCTCAGCCAGAGGCTATGGGGGTGCAGAGGAACGTCAGGGGCTTGGATGCCTGAGCCTGAGCAAGATGTCCACTTCCTGGCATAAACCTGGGCCATGGTGGAAAGATCTGCGTCTGCATCAGAGAAATCAAGGTCAGAACATGGCTTGGCTGGGGACTCAGGCAAGTTACTGAAGCTCACTGCCCCAGGTGTTTCCTGTAATACCTTTCAGGAACATTGAAAGGATGTGGTAAGGACACTGTAATGTAACTGGCCCACCACTGCCCATGGTGGGCACCCAGCTATGCTGCTCCCTCAACTCTCTGGGACCCACTGTGTGTCTTGGGGTCCAGGCTGTGTCTCCACCCCGCTTCTTCTCCTTCTGCACCTCTGTCCTGCAGGATACCTCCTTCTTCGTCCTCCTTTCTGTCCCCACCCCTGCTCGATGCCTCCCCATCCCATCTCTCTCTGCTACCCCCAGATCCTTCTGTCACACTCCCTTTTATTACCACAACACAGAACAGAATATTTTATTATTTTGTGTCTTTATTAAATCAAGTTTTATGTTCTCTGTTTTTTCATTTTTAAAGTAGACGAGTGCCACACTATATTTTCCTATTAAAAAGCAAAAATGTGACGGAGTAATTTTGAAGGCCCCATAATGGTTTTGTCTATTGGTCAGTGATTCTTGATAGAAAGAGAAGATGGGGGTTTGTCCTTGGCCATGAGGCTGCCGCCTGAACTAGAACACAAGGGGTCTCAGCCCACTCAGAGAACATTATCCAGAAAGACCTTAGGAGCCAGGCACTGGGCGGGGCTGGGTGCCTGTGGCTGGGGAGATAGGGGGTGCCGCCCAGGCTCAGAAATGAGGCCTGGAGGCATTGAGGCCCCACCCCGAGCTCTGGCAAGCTCCCATTGCATATCCTAGCAAGGGCTTCCTAGGCTGCTCTGCTCAGTGCTGGCTGGGTTAGCTGTAGGGGACTGTGTTAGCCAGAGTCCAGAGGTCAGCTTTGGGCTCCCCTTGGTCCTATCTGGTGGAGGAGAAGGGACATATGGGGCTCAGAAACCACCTCTACCAGGGAACCTGCCTGGACTGATGCCACCCACTCTGCTCTTGGCACGCTGTCCCTTCAGGCCTGTGTTTTCAGTTTGAGGTTTGTAACTGATCATGTTATAGCACACACACATACACACCAGTACACCCTCAAAAGCACAGCATGCACTCCTGGACACAGTTCATCTTCCTAAGTACATTCACCTGTGTGTACTCCCAGACCTGTAGACACCTATACGAGATACACACTCACAGATACAACTGTTCACTCTCATACACACACACCTTACACCCCAAGCACACACACTTTTTCCCAATTACATACAAATCCCATCCTGCTTAGACACAAAAAATTTCTACGCAAGATGGGCGCAGTGGCGCATGCCTGTAATCCCAGTGGCTCAGGAGGCTGAGGCAGGAGGATCATGAGTTCGAAGCCAGCCTCAGCAATGGCGAGGTGCTAAGCAACTGAGATCCAGTATTTAAATAAAATACAAAAAGCGGGGGCTGGGAATATGGCTCGGTGGTCGAGTGCCCCTGAGTTCAATCCCTGATAACAACAAAAAAATTTCCATGCATGTACATGCGCGCACACACAGTACAGGAGTGCAAATACACATTTGCGTGCACGTGTACACACATCTATATGCAATACACACATGCACACACAAATACAGGAGCATACATGTGACAAACTCTTAACCCCAAAGAACCTTGTTGAGAAACAAAGGCTTCCTCCTTATCAGAACATATGTCTCCACAGGTTGAGGCCTCATTGGGGCCTGAATGCTATTTTCCTGCTTCCTACCAAAACCAGAATGACCAAAATGCCCTGAGCCACAGGGCAGGCACTTAACAGCTTCACAGACCTTCACCAGGGACCCTGGGGATGGGAGGCTGGCCAGAAGGCCTGGTGGGAGGCCCATGGGGCTGTTTCCCTCCTGGTTCCTATCCTGGGCCTCTGCAGTGAACCTCACAGGGCCTCAGGGTGAGAAATCATGGGAGCAGGAGCCAGAATGGGACCATCCTGTCCCTGAAGGTCTCTACTGAGGGTCTCTAATTTAGACCCTGGCCCTAAATGCACAGGGGTTTGCTGAGAGAATATGTGTTTCCTACCCATAGGGAACAAAATGTTTTCCAGTTTACATCCTTATGTAGCTGAGCATGGGCCCACAGGAGAACCATCCTAGCTGCATACCCACAGGTGTCTTTCTGTTCTCCCAGGCGCCCTGGTCAGGGTGCGTGCCCAGGCCCTCTGTGCCCCCAGCAGGACCCACCGTCTGCTGTGTGTACTTCATTCGTAGTGCCTCAGTCTCCAGGGCAAGCATGGAGGTCAGGCAGCTTCAGGCAAGGCTAAGCTCGCTGTCACTCTCTGTGCCTTGGTACGTCATTCACCAGGACTGTTCGTCCTTCTGTGAGATGGGGATAATAGTACTTCCTGGCACAGCTGTTGGGAAGGGGAAATGGGCTCCTGGCACACTGCCTAGAACATAGCAGTGCTCATCAGGGGTCAGCTCCTCCCCTCGCATCTTAGCCTGAGGGAAAAAACTACAAACTCTCACCTGTGTCTATGACCTCCCTGCTAAGAGCCAGTCCCCACCACCCCACTGGGCCACATGACATTTCTACCTGAAGTCCGAGCAGTTAAAAGCAAACTCTTCATCTCCTTCTCCTCATCTGTCCACCTTCTCCCTGCTCTGGAAGTCCTTATCGCTGGCAACAGCACCGCAGCCATCGCATTTCGTGTCCCCTTGGATGGCTCCCAGTCCCTCCTGCGCCTTAACTGTCAGCTGCCCCCAAGCCCCAACTGGCCCTGCCAGCTCCACACCCTGCATCCCCCCTCCCCCACCCTCCACCCTCCTCCTTACACCATCCAGTTACCTCAGAGCCTTCTTCAGGGGCCACCCTAATCCTTCCACTCCCATCCCCAGGGATTGCTCAATCTGGCTTCACTCTAGAGTTTTACTCTGTGAAGTCTTATGTCAATCAAGCTTACCCCTCATCCCTTAACCCCTCAAAAAGATCCTACCTTATTCCTTCTTGTCACCCCAGCCTCTGTGACAATGGCTGGGTTCTCTGATGGTTAGGCCTCATTCCACACCAGGGCAATAGCCAGGCATCCTTTTGCCCAGTCCCACTCCTGTGCCTTGGCCCTGTGTTTTCTGGGATTCCCAGGTGCCTCCTCCCTGGAGCCTTTCCTACCTGAGCCTCCCGACCCACCTCAAGAGGCAGTTTCTTGGTCTGTCAGTGCCCTGCTCTTCCTGCAACTTCCGGACTCTGACTTGTGCTTGGCTCCTGAGGTGTGGATTAAGGCAGCGCTGGCTTGGGTCAGGCTGCCTGAGCTCCTGACCATTCTTTTCTCCAGAATGGGGTGGAGGGGGCCCTGAGAATGGATGGGAAGGTGTGTGTAAACTTTTGGGACAGCATGAGGTGAATCACCGCTCAGAAGTGGCATCCTTCATGGTCACCTTGCTTGGTGGCTTGCTTTAGGGTCCTCATCCTGGCCTTGCCCAGGAGAGACACTTACAAAGCCATAGGCTGGGCTCCTGCTTTTGCAGCACCCAGGGTAACAGAACAACCAGGAGGGGGCTGCCAGCCCCACACCGCACACGCCTCTGCAAACAAAGCTGTGGACCGGAGCCCGTAGAGTTTCCTTGCAGATCCAGTCTTTGCCATCTGAACTTCCTCTGCTGGCCATTCCTGTGGTTGTCCAGAGCTGCTTCCCCTGAGTAGCGGAAATTGTTTCTGAAAGCTTTGCTTCTAGATAGATGCTGGTTCAATATCAGGGTAAAACCAGCCCCTTCATATCAAAGACAACCCACTGTGGGCAACCAGGAAATTGGAACTGAGGACACATGCAACCAATTGGAAACCTGGGCTGGAGGCTCAGGGCTGCTGGAGTCCTCCCAGGATATTTTGGGCCAGTGGGCCTGAGGGCACGGGCAAGTGGAGAGGGGAGAGGCATCGTTTCTTGGAGAGGAGGCCGCATGTACATAATGTGTATAAATGTATATAATAATCATTAGCAGCGATTCAGCTGTCTGCCGCTGGTTTGCAAGATAAATTGCATTAATCAACACGATGCCTTCAGAACTTTTGGTGAGCCGTTTCTTATGCTAATTGGGCCACTTAAAGTAGACTGTCATTGCACCAGGATCTCCGGCTGTCAAGACAATTACTGGCATGTGCAAGCCCCTCCCTCCCAGCCCCCTCTCCCCCACCAGCACCTTTTCTTTTTTAAATATAATATTAATGAGAAGAGCTATGCTAATTACCTGGCCAAAAATAAAACCCAGAAAGAAGAAGGGGGGTAATGGGTAAGAGTGTGACCGACAGGGAGACTTGGGTCACCTTGAAGATGAAGGGAGAGGATTTCTGGGTGGGGGCTCCGGAGAGATCAAAGATGGGGCCAGGTCAGATCTTGACCTACTATTGCTACTGCTGTGGGGTCCTAAACTGTGCCCCTTCCCCTTGGTGACCCTCAGGGCTTCATGAAACTTGGCACTAGGAATCCCAGAAACCTAGGGCTGTGTGTAAGAGAAACCTACAGTCCCAGGATCGGATATTTGAAGGCTTCTAGACTCTGAGAGATGAAGGAATCCTTAAAAGACTGATTTCGGCTTGATCAAGCAAAGTCAAGTTCATTGTCTGCCTTAGTAGTAGAGTGCACCATCTTGGTGGTCTTCATGAAGTCTCAAAAGGGGAGGTGTCTCTAAGGTCGGGGGAATGTGTCTAAGGGGAGGTGTCTCTAAGGTTGATGGAAGGTGGATCCTGATTGAGATTGAACAGTGTTCATGACATGATGGTTTAGGACAGGTGGGCACAGCAGGAAGGGGAATTTGAGCAACTGAAGATAGTAGACAACCTCACAGTCCAGCAGGTGTACCCAGATGAGTGACCTGTTGTCCTGAGAAAGGGAGCTTGAGCAGTTGATTGTTTTGAAACATGGGTTTCAAAATGTCCCTGAACAAAATCTTTGCCTCTTGCTCTTCCTGGAAGAGAGTCCCCAAGAATAGTCCAGCCATATTTGTGTGGATCATCTTGGTTTTTGCCTCATGAGCTGTGTGGCTGCAGGCTGTCTGTTCTCAGTGTCGTGCATTTGTCAGGGTGGGGACAAGGTTTCTGTCCCCTTTGAATGCCTGTCCCTCAATGCTAAGGGTCCCTTATCTGCTTGCTTAACAGGTCACTAAATCTCCTAGTTCTGTCCCATGTCTCTCTCCTAAATTCCACTGTCCTTTCCTGGCTTCAGGACCTCCGTGGCCACTCCCCCTCCTTGTGGAGGCTGCCAGAATGGTCCTCCAAAGAGCAAATCCAGTGATGTGGTGATGCCACATATGTATCAGTGACCGCACTAAAGAGCCATACCTAGGCTTCACAACCAGCCACCTCGGCCTGATCCCTGCTTGCTTCCCCCGCCCCATCTCTTGTCCCTGAGACTTTCCAGCACCCCTCCCTCTGTGCAGCACCTCAAGCCTCCACTCTTCTCTCCACAGGGTTCTCTGCCTCTGAGCCTCTGCACCAGCTGTCCCACTGCCCAAAGCCCCTCTCAGCCTGTGCTCCAGGCAGCCTTCAGGAATCAACTGCACCAGGAGCCCTAAAGAAAGTCCTGGGTCACTCACTGCTTTGTGTTTCTCATGGGTCTGGCCCGAGCAGCTGCCTGGGTCTCAGTTCACCTGCCTGCCCTGTGTCTTGTGCCAGATGCATCTTTAGCACAGTGGTTGGTCTATCATTCACACTCAGTTAACACTTGTGGAGTAATGAGTACATCTTTCCATTGCCTTCCAAATTCAAACAACAAAAAAGTTCTTCCTTAGACCAACTGCAATCCCTCCTGCTTTACTTTAAGCCCACCTCCTGGTCATCTCAAATTATCCTCTCGTTTCCTCCATTCCTCCATAAACCCGCCAAGGACCCAGCCATGATGGGCCCTCCAGGCCATCTGAAGTAGACAAGGAAGCCTCAGGTTTCTCCAGCCACCTCCAGCCACTTCTTTCTGATCCCATACAGTTGCCCCAGAGGAGGCCCTCTGTGCTTGATTCAAGTTCAGGTTCAGAGGACAGAACCTACTTCAGGAAACTGGGAGCAATACAGAAAGTGCCCCCTCATCTCAGAGATTTCTGACTTTGTTTTGATGAAGTATGAGTTACGTTGTGTCCAGCATTTTCTGCTTCTGGTGACCTGGCAGTGGCATGGTGGTCTTCTCCCAGGGCTCTTTTCATGTCTCTTGGTCACACTTTCCACTTCATTCCTGCCTGGCGGGTTCCACCTTAGGAGAGGTGCATTGGTCAGCAAGGTAGGTGCTGTCAGGGGCCATCTCCATCAGCTGGCACCTCCCACAGACCCCAGGCCGTGTGCAGGAGAGTCTTCTCCGGGCTCCCACTTGCCTTTGGGACAGTATCTCACTGAGCTCTCCCCGGGTAGCCCTCACTGACTGCTCTCCTCACCTTCAAAGGCAGAGGGGTACCTCCCAAAGGAAAAGAAGGCTGGGAAAGAAATGAGGAGGGAGAGCCACCAGATTGAACCTTGATGGTTTCATGGGCTGAAAGATCCCACAAAGACCAAGACCAGAAGGAAGGAATTTTGCCAAGGAGACTTTTGAAGACCCTAATCCTATCCCTTGAGCTGCAAATCCAAGAAGATGGAAAAGGAGGATTGCAGAGCAAGTGGTTTGGAGCTTGTGCAGTGACGTGGGCAGGACGGGACCCAGCATGGGGCATGGCTCTGCGGCAGGGATCAGGAAAGAAAGAATCAAAGACGCCAGGTGATCTGGAGTGAGAGCCCAGGACGGTGTTCGGGAGTCTGGCATGGGGTCTGTATCTCTTGAGCTTCACTGCGTGGGTGAGAGGTGCTGTGCCCACTTGGCAGATAAGCAATCTGAGCCTTAAAGGGGTCAAATGTAGCTGATTTCTGGGCTCCTTCCAAAAGACTGTTTAGAGAAGGAGAGAGAAAGGGGAGCAAGAAAGATGAGAAAGGGGAGAAAAGGGAAGAAGCAGGGACAGGAGATAGCATCCAGGGCATAGACAGGAGCCCTGGAGACCAAACCTGGGGAGGAACAGCCAGGCTGACCTCGAGTGCTGGGCCCACCCACCCATGCCCTCTCAGTCTCTCTGAAGGACGGGGCTGTGCCATCTCATGGGCCCCTTCACAGCCAGGAACATTTTGAAATCAGTTTAAAGAACAAAGGAAGCCTGGGGAGGGGCTCATCTCTAATTGAGCCTTAGTCCAATCCCATCCAGCTGACCCTTATCCCTGAAGGCCAGGCCACAATAGTTATCCGCTTCCTGCTTCCTGCCCTTCCCCTCCCTCCACTGGGCTTCCCACCACCTGCAGCTCCGGCACACATGTGCAGATGCACCAAGTCCTCAGCCGCTCTGGGTTCCTCCTGCCAGGGTGCCCCGGGCAGGTGCAGGGCTGGCTGGACTCCCCTCAGATTGGTGCTCAGGAGGGAGGGAAGCCAAAGGTGAGGCAGGCTGAGGGTGTGCAGGCTGCCTGCAGACCACAGTGCAGGTGAGGGCCAAGCAAGGGGCCCCAGGGGCCAAGAGGCAGGGTCCTCTCTGGGACCCTTTCTGGGATAGAAGCAGACACTCAGAGTCAAGCCCAGTGGCGGGGGATGGGCCGGCGATCTCCTTATTAATCGTTGAATAATTGGCCTAGCGTTTCCCCTGATTGATGAGCACAGTAGCATCTTCCACATGAGGGCCACAGATAAATCTCTCCTGTGTGGCCACTGTCACAAACCCACCTGGCCAGGGCAGGAGGGTGACAGGGAGACCCTGGAGTCTGGTGCTCTCCCTCGTGCTCTGGGCTCCTACTTATCTTCCCAGCAATGTTACTCTAGACTCCACCCGCCCCGCCCCCAGGACCCCCTGAAGTCTCACAGGGGTCAGCACTGCTTCCTCTGACTTCACCTTTATAAGCCTGGGACCCTTCCTCACCTGCCATGAGCAGTTCCTGGAATCCCCATCTCCACATGGGAGATGGGGGGGCTGGGAGTTATCTCAAACCCACCCCAGTGGCCTTCACAGCCTAGCATGAGTGTCCTCCTGTTTCCCCTCCATCTCCGTCACTCTGTTCTCCATGGCTCAGGTGAGGGACCCTCTCCTTCAACAGTGCTGTGGGAACTCGGATTTCCCTAGCCGGGGAGTAGCAGTGGCCTCTTCTGTCCCCACAGCTGTCCCAGCTTCCTCACCCCTGCCAACCTTCACATGAGCATCTCCCATTGACAAAACTACCCGCCACCCGCTCCCTGTCCTCATCTTCAATGTCACCTCCTCAGAGACGCTGTTTCCAACTGTCCATCCTGCAGCCCTCCTGAATTGGTCATGATTCATACAGCGTCTGTTAGCACACACCTGGTTGCCTCCTGCCTAGATTGGATGGTCCATCAGGAAAGGGTCATTGAGACCTGGTACATAATAGGTACACACTAAACCTCAGTCATTTGATGACGAAAACAAGTTAATTCCAGAGCGCCAGCTCTGAAGTTGGCAAGTCCGTCAGAGCTATTTCCTACTTTATGTTCATTCCTTGCTTCTTCTCTAGGGGTCTAGATCCCTGTTTTCCCTGGATTCCCCCGCTCTGGCCTACCCTGTTCTGAGTATATCACCTCCTAGGGGGACCTGGAGAAGGGGACTTGAGCCTCCTTCCATAGGTGATGCTTTGATGCTGTGACAGTGGCTACAGGGGTGGCGGATTGGAGGTGGTGGGGCAGGCACAGTTCCTGAGTGGAGAGGAACCCTTCATCCCTACCACCCTAGGACTGTGGGATGGCCGCTGTTCCATGCCCCAGAGATGGCATTCATGGCAGACCAGGGGGACAGGCACAGCATGGCTCTCCCTAGGAAGGAGCCATTTGGAGCAATTCGTTTTTTAATTACTAGTAATTAAACGTGTGTAACCTGCCCAGCTGCCATTCTAAGAACTGGGACAGAACTCCAGGGGCGCCCTGGGCCAGGTGCACACTGGGAGTGGCAGAGCCCCCTTCAGCCACCTCTGTGCTGCCAAGACAAGTGGATGGGCCACCAGGAGATGCGCAAGTCCCAGCAGAGGCAGCAGGAAGAAGGATCCTGGAGGGTGGAGGAACAGGCTGGGGTGGGGGGTGCCTGCATTTGCATCTCAGGAGTCCCCATCTTTCCTGGGGCCTGTTTCAATTCTCTCTGCAGCTGGGAGCGGTAGGACACCTGTCTGGGTCTTGCTTGCAGGAGTCCCACCCTGCAGTTTCTTCCTGGTTTCAGCCACTCCCAAGGGACCCCTCCCTGGAATCCCCAGACCAGAGCCCATAGGGCAAGAAAGCCTGCCCCACCCAATCCTAAGTCTTAATAATGGTTGTTGACTGCCGTCTGGTTGCTGCACGGGGCTCTTCCAGGCTGTGTGGCTCCTCCCCAAGGAGCCTCACGGCCCGCCCCATCCACGCAGAGGTGAGCTGCAGCCTGGCGGGCTCCAGGCTGCCTTGTCTTGCCCTCCAAATGCTTCTGGTTCCTCCCTTTGTTCTGCTCTAGGGCTCCCTGGCCTCTCTGCCTTGCCTGCCCTCTCATTCTGTCCTTGTCCCATCCTGTCCCCACTCCACTTCATCTCACTCTTACGCCTCCATTCCATTTTCTCAGCTCTCTCCCATTTAGGGTCCTCTGTAGAACAATTAAGTCAAGACAGAGGCAACCTTGCTGTTTTGTAGTTTGCATTTGGTGAATCAGGCAGTGGGGCTGCCCCTGCCAAGAGGAAGAAGCCTGGCTTAGCCTAGGGGTGCGTTAATCAAACTCCACTCTCTACAGTTCTACCCTCCCCAATCCCTCCTACGGCCTGCAAACTGGTTTGTGAAAGTTCTGAACAATAGGATGGGAGGGCTGGAGACATGACTTGGTAGTGTGTGTGAGGCCCCAGCTCCACACACACACACACACACACACACACACACACACTCTCACACACACACTCACGTTAAAAAAAAAGATAAATAACTTATTAACTTTTTTTTTTTAAGACAGGAAGAAGGTTCCAGCAGTTAGAGTAGAATTTGGGGCTAGGGCTCCAATGGGGTCAGGGAGGGCACACCCCCTACTGAGAGTCTCCAAAAAATGGTGAAGGTTTCTGCATACATTCCTAGGGGAACAAATCCTGAAGGCTACTAGCAGGACTGCCACAGGGGCGCATCCCCTGCCTCTGGAACCACGTTTCCCTCATTTGTCAAACAGGCATGGTGACAGCCTGTCCTCAGGTTCACAAACATCTGCGTGCCTCTGAAAGCCCTTTGCCAATGTGTAAGGTAGGGTTAGTCCACAGATAGCAAGGTACAATGAAGAGTGCAGAAAGCTGTGCACGTGTGCACAGTGTTGGTGGCTCCTTTTAACTCTAAGAGAACAAGATTTCATGGCTCACACTGGAACCTTTCCTGGCATTAGCAAGAACCAGTTCTTCCAGGGTCTACCTGTAGTTCCTCCTGCTATATCCAAGGTATAATGCCACCTTTCTATACCTGCCTCATAAGCAGGTGGGTCTTAAAAATAGCCCTAGGGAGCCACTGTGCTCTGCATTGCCTCTTTCTCCCCGGTTCCTTCCCTCTGCTCCACAGCATCCCAGTGCTCTGCCATAGCTTGCTGATTCTTCAGGAACTCACTTGTCCTCTGGCACTGGCCCCCTGGGACCCTGAAGGGCAGACAAGTTGGAAATGTGCTCTTCAATGGCCAGGCTTTTACCTGGCACTTACTCTGGGTACCCAGTCCTGTGCCGGGCTCCATCTTGCCCGGCAGGACTCAAACTCTCCAGGAAGACTCATGAATGAATCAACTGAGCAGACGGTTGCTGGAGTGTGGATCCAACAGTCCAGGGAAGAGGTGGTCAGAGAAGGAGAAAAATGGGGGACTGATTGATCCTGGGAGATCCAGTGGGCTTCCTGGATCGGGAGGCTCTTTGATAGAAGTCTCTGAAGAATGGGTCAGAATTTGTTCAAAAAGAGATCACTCTGGGCCAGGGGAAGCGTGGGCATCAAGAAGGAAGTGAGCTGGGTGAGGAGGAGCAGTGGTGGGCAGGCAGACTGGCGGGAGTGAAAGGTGGAGGCTTGGAAGTGGAGGGACAGGATGAGTTCCGTCTCATCCGTGCTGGTGTCCTGGAGAACTAGATTTTACAGGGCATGGAGCATGAGCAGCATCCAGGCAACCAGGTGGTCACCGCAAGGAGAAGGCAACAGGCACAGACTGGTCACCTCAAATATATGCACAGGTGCCCAGCCTTCAGTCAGGTAGTTCCTTTCTGCAGATGACATACACTAGCTCCCACACCCAGCCACGGAGGGCTGGGGAGGTGAAACAAAGCCCAGCCCAGCCCAGCCAACGAACTGTTCCCAGCCCTTAGACTGCACCTGGGCGCCACCTGGTGGTTATATGGAATACTGCGTTCCCTATGTTTTTCAGTTTCTTGGTGCCTTCTTGGCACAGAAGTGGCATCATCCTCCCCATGGCTCCCCATCTACACACACACACACACACACACACACACACACACACTCATCAATACCCAGCCATGACATCAGGGCCCACACACAAAGGTCCTCACAACAGAACTGCCCTCCAGCAGGTACACATGGACACAGATTCAGTCTTACCCATTCACATTTTTTTTTCTCCTTCTCACCAAATGAAAATGTAGGACACAAGGATTAAAAACACTGTTTTTAGTATAGCATGAGTGTAACCACAGCCAGCATCTTCTGCATATCCCTATCGACGGGCCTATTTTCAGCCTGGGTCTATTTCCTCCTGAGGTCACAATGTACACCTGGTTTCAGGCTCCCAAGTGGAAATGTGCCCATGTTTCAGGTCTTCCTCTTCAGTGTAAGAACTGGGGTGTTCAGCAGGCAATCCCCACCCGTGTAGCATCCTCCCAGTGACACCACATCCATGGAGACCACCAGGGACGACACGTTGGGGCCACTCTCATAGTGTGCTCTCCCATGTCAGAACCCACGGGCTTCCTTGCACACCTAGAACTAGTAAAATTCAACAGTCTCACATTTTTGGTTTTGTCCCATGTGTTTCACAACATGTCCTTGTATACATTAACTCAACATTAGCTATTATTTCCACCCCACTCCGTTATTTCCCCGAAGAAGGCACTGAGGTTCAAAGTCACATACCAGGACTGGTTGCAGGAATGCCAGCCTGCAACCACTCTGGCTGGACTCTATTAGAAGCGCTTCCACTGATACCAAGCTAGAGTCTGAGCCAATAGGAAAGGCCCAACTTTACTTCCTCAGGACAACTGGACTCCCACTCTGGCTGGACTGTGGCCTGTGCTTTCTGAGCAGAACTGAAACCCTAACTCCAGTCTGGGGTGGGTGCAGTTGCAGAGACTGTGGCAGGGCAGATGCCCACTTCCCACTCCTGTTATCCCTGTCTCCCAGAGAGCTGCCCTGCCCTGTGAGCCAGGGGCTCTTCCCCACTAGGCCTGCAACAATAGAAAACACAACATGGATCACTCGCTCTGACCCCATGCTCTCAGGTTTTCTGACCTGGGGGTTCTCCAGGCTGATTCTGCTCAGAGAAGGTTGCTTACTATCTTTCACCCTCAGGATTGCTGGCAAGGAGCAGGAAACCTCCAGAGGAGGTGGAGAGGCTAGTGTGTGTGTGTGTGTGTGTGTGTGTGTGTGTGTGTGTTCGCACATGTGTGTGAACTCGTGTTCTTTTTCTTCAATCTAAGTTCTTATATGGAGGCAAAATGGCTATAGCTCTCCCAGAACAGAATTGCTGGGGATGGCTCAGGCCAGATAGAGGTATCCTGGAGGAGGAAAGGGGCTGGTGATAGTACCTAGGATGAACTTCCTCTGCCTTCAACCTTCCGCTTTCCAACACCTTGGAGATAGTGTGATGCGCTACTCCTGCTCAGCTGAGTGAGCCCCATCTCTTTCTTCCTTCTGAGAGGAAACTGGGACTTAAACACAAGCACACCACACCATGCCGAGTCCCACAGACAATGAAGCCTGCAGACACCTATTTATGGATAGACCACAAACAAGGAGAGTGTGCAAGTCCTAGCAGATACACAGATTGATTAATCATGGCAGACTTCCTGGAGGAATTGAATCTCGAGCCCAGTGGCATCAGAGAGCCTTAGAGAGATAAATGCCTGCTATAAGCAGCTTTGTGTGAATATCTCATTCAGTACTCTCAGTAACCATTAGTTGTAGGATTTATAGTTTCCTTTTTCATATATAAAGGAGCTGAGGCTCAGCAAAGTCAAATAACCAGTTTAAGGAGGCACAGCCAGTAAGGGGCAGGGTAGCAACCAAGACCTCCACTTTCTCTGCTCCTAGGGGCACTATTTTTTTTCTTTTTTTTTTTATTGGTTGTTCAAAACATTACAAAGCTCATGACATATCATCTTCCATACATTTGATTCAAGTGGGGGGCACTATTTTTTATCACCATGCAATCACAGAGTTAGAAAGAACCTAAGTGATCCTTGGTCCCAACTTCATACCACGCAGCATCCCCTCTAGAACATGCCAGAAGGCAGGCTGCAGGCTCTGCTGGATGGAGCCTGGCCACAGGACAGAGGACACTCTCCAAGCTTCAAGGTGGCCTGTCAGAGCCTTGAATGAGTCTACTTACTTACAAGGCATTGCCAAGTCCTGTCCCACGGAGCCAGGTGCAAAACCCTGACACCTCCCACTTTCCACCTACCAGCCCTTTGGAGACAGTGCAATGCCCCAACCCTGCTCAGAGAGTGACTCCATCTCTTCAACCCTCCTCATGCAAGGAGGCTTCCAAGGATCTCCTTTAAAAAGAACAGACTCTGTCCAAATGGCCATACTTCTCTGTGAGCATGCTACAGGATGGCTACTAATTTCTCAGACCAGAACCCAGCCTGCTCCCCTGTCAACCCTTCCAGAACACACCCAGGCACATCCACAGACTCTAGTGATCCAAACCCGGATGGATCTGTCGCCTGCAGGTTACAGTCAAACCCCTACCAAAGCTTAGCTTCCCTTCTATGTGCCCCGTGAAGCCCCTGAGAAGGTCTCAGTGATGGAGCTTTTGCCTGCCTGCTGGTGGTCCTTACCACCGGTTGTCCTGAGGAAGAGAAGTTGGACATTTCCCATTGGCTCTGACTTTAGCTTAGTATTAGTAGAAGCATTTCTAATAGAGACTCATGGGGGCAGTGAGCTTCCCAGCACTCTAGGCATTCAAGCAGGGGCTGTGGGAGCCCTGGAGGGTACTGTGAGGGTTTTGCCAGTGTCTTGTAAGTCATGGGAGTAGAACTCTTTAATCTTCTCTGAGTCTATGACTCACAGTCACTATCCTCCCCTTCAGCATGAATATCCTGAGCAACAGTAAGATTTGTTTAGTTTGGCTGTCTGAAAAAAATCCAACAGACCCCAAATGTCTCCATCCAGCAGAGCCTGGCACAGAAGCAGACAAGGCACTGACCACAGGGGTCTTCCCTCAGGCCTGGGTGCTGGGAGACTCGGCTCAGGAATACTTGTTAAGAGGATAAATGAATGAATGAATGAATTAGTTAGTAAATGAATAAAGAGTCAGCCACAAGACCATGTCCTCACTGAGCACTCTCTTCCCTAAGGCTGGCCCCCAATTCAGAGAGCTTATGAGCTCTCCAGCCTCCAAGGTCCCAGCCCAGATCCCTGTGAGAGTCACTATAATCCTGTACCTGGGACCCTGATGTCTTTGTCACCAACTTGAGGCACTCCAGCTCAGTGGGTAAAGAACCCAGCCCAGCTGGCAAAAGTGTAAGCCAAGAGCTCAGAGCACCATAAACTGGCTCCACCCTCCTGTAGATGTGTTTCTGAGGTCAGGATGGGTGCCCAACTTTGGTGTTGACTGACTGCACTTTAGGAAGAATTCGTGAGACTGGGGTTTGTAGGGAAACTGTGCCAACACCCAGCATGCAACCCTAGCCTGGGCATCACGGTGGGAGTCAGGAAGATGGGGAGACCCCATCTCAACTTCGTGGAAAGGAGTCATTGAAGGTTCTTGAGCAGGAAAGGGCCTGACAAAGCAGGGCTAAACAGGTTAACACATGACAGCATGTGGGAGGCACTGTATGGGGAGATGGGGGACTCACAGTTCCCAAGTCACTGGCAATCCTGGGGCTTTGGACAGTTACTCTTGCCCTTGACCTTGTTTCCTTGACCCCTTGCCCTTGCCCTTGCCCCTGCTCCCTCTGGCAAGGCCATAACCCCATGTCCACACACAAGATGTCCTAGCAAGAAGTCGTCTAGGCCTTTTCACACACAACAACATGCACGGGCACACATGAGTGCTCACACAAACACGCTCTTGTTTCTCCATGTGTGCATCTGCACACGGAGCTCAGGTGAGCACTCTCTCTCCCTCTGATCCCCAGGAAGTTCTCACTTTCCAGCCAAAAGATCCATTTGGGGGACAAACACTCCCCCTCCCCACACAGAGAGAGGCTTGCATCAGGGTAAGATTTATCATCATTATCCTAATATCATCTCCAGGCTCAGCAGTGGCAGCAGCTAAAGAAAATACCAAGGCTTAACTTGGGGCGCGGGAGAGAGAGGCAGGAGATAGGAAATATGATTTATGATGGAAATCAATGCAATCATAATACTTTGTGCTTATAAAATTGGGCTGTGCCTCCTGTGGCCCACACAGGCCCACTTCAGCCTTGCCTGTCACAGGAGGTTGGGGACCCTAGGGACTGGGACTAGGGTAATGGAAGGTCCCAAATGATGGACATTTCTAACCTTTTTCAGGGGCAGTGGAGTGCAGGCACTGTACAAAGAGGAAGGCAAATATGGAGCTAGGCTTGGGTTTTGCATTGGTGTCTTGGTCCATGCGGCTTGTTCCACTCTCAAAACTACCCTGTGAACTCAGATGATTGCGTGGGTGCGCTCTCGTCAGTGAGTAGGTCCATGGAACAGGACAGAGGGGAGTGTGGCTGTGGAGTCACAATTCAAGACCCCCAGAGACCAAAGTGGAAGCAGGTTTGATTTTATTGCGTAGTTCCATGTATATATATTGGGGCAGTTGCTAAGCAGATTATAGGCAGCCACCAATACAATTCTTTGCCAGCTGTCCTTGCAGCAACCAATCAAGGAGCGGGCCATGGAGCAAGCGCTGTGACTGCAACACGTAGTCCTACGCCCAGGGCTGTGCCTAGTGGGTGAGCCGTCTGCCACTCACAAGCCTAGCAAAAGGGGAGTGGCCTATCACTCAGGTACACTTAACATATGCCACGTATGCAGTATTCCATGCACTTGTCCCCACAGATGATATTTAATACCTATCCTATATGAAACACAGAGAGTCTTGGTGACTAAGTTAAGGTCAAAACTAGTCATGGCCAAACTAGTCATACTGTTCCTGCCATATCACGTGGCCTGGGGTCCAGCCTAACACAAAGTTCGTAGGTGGCTGCCATGCCACAAGTGTAAGGGTCCCCAGGAAGGCTCTACCCTACCCAGAACAGTCCCCCTACCCACACCAGCATCCACAATTCTGACAATAGTGATACCCCTTTGAGTTAAGCCATATCTCTTGCAGGTTATAAACTGTGTTGGCGGTGATAGTGATGGTGTTCATGGTGACAGTGGTGGTGGTGATAGTGATGGTAGTGATGGAAGCAACAATGGTAGTGGTGACCATAGTGGTGATGATAGGTGGTGACAATAGCAATGGTGACCAGGGTGGTTTTTCAGATAATGTGTGTGGCTAACATAGGGCAGGTCAGAGTAGAGCACAGACAGGCATCATGAAGAGTATTGAAACTAAAATTATTTCTGTTTCACAGCTTTTCTAGAACTAAGCCAAGAATCCAGTACCCTGCATTATGGCATGGGAGACCCTGGGGTCTTCCTCCCTGGTGTATTTGGACATCAACTTGCTCTGTCACTGATTGGCAGACCCTTCCACTCTGTGACAAGTCATTCATGCTAGAATCAAGGGAGAGTGAGTGATGGAGAGGTGATTTCTGAAGATGTCCTCCAGCTGAGGACACTGCCCACCTATGGGATGGGGGGAGCCCAGAAACTGAGAAGCCACTTGTAAGGGCATCTCCTTCTTCAAAGTCTTTTAGAACAAAAGACTTTGGGGTTCAATCCAGTGGACAGCTGGATGAACGAATGTTCTCGGGAGTGGCTACCTCCTGATGGCACTTGCTAAATTCAGTGGCAGCCTTTGAAATGAGGCTCTGGGAAACAGAGGCCTGGCAGGAGAGGAAATAGAGACTGACAGCTGACAGAGAGGCAGAGCTCCACCCAGGGAACCTTCAGGGCAGACATCTCAGGCTGGGTCCTTTGGCTGGGCTGAAGATGGAGGAAGTCCAAGGACAGAGTGTGAGCTCAGAATGTGGAGTCGGTGTCTTCTAGTTGCTCCGGCACATTCTCTTCTCCCTTCCTTGGTTGAAGCCACACAGGCTCAGGCCAGCTCTGCATCTACTCTCAGCCTCCTGTCCCAACCCCCAGGCCCCAAGGCCACTGCACTGAGACCCTTCTCCTGGGGTCTCAGTGGGCACTTCCAATAGCACCTCTGAGCCACTGAGGACATAGACTAAGGTCATGTGCACCAGAGCAGGATGGACCATAGCAAGAAGAAGCATGGGCGGACCACAGACAGACCACCAGCCTGAGGGCAAAGTGCCAAGAGTGGCAAGCAGACATGGGTGGGACGAGCACAGCCTGCGCACAGCAGAGACAATAAGATGGAGAGAAATGAAGCAAGATGCGGCCCAAAGCCTGGGGTCACAGGGCCACCCTGCGCCTTGGCTGGGGGTTGGGGTGATTGCGCTGGCATTTCGAAGGGCACCCTAGGGCCAGCACCTGCCTTGACGAGACCTCAGGAGCTCAATAGACTTTCCAAACCTAATTAGTGTTTAATGGCCTGGAGAGACGCCGCATCCACCGTCACCGCCGTGCAATGCCGTCCAGCTTCAGGTTCCTAATTAACCTTTAAGGAGATGATCTGCTAGTGGCCGCCTAGGGAGGCCACATCCGTTTCCACTTGCGTGAACATGTGCATAGGCCCGAGGGATCTGGGGATGCACTGTCCCACATGCAAGTCTGAGGGTGACCCCAACTGCCCCCACTAATGCTGCCTTTTGGAAACGCACAATTCCCACTGGGGTGCTGGTGGCTACAGGCCCAAGACCAGTGCATATTGAGGGAAGGCAGTGCTAGGAGCCATGTGATAAAGGGAAGGAAAGAGGGAGATGCAGGCACCTGCCACGTGGTGAGGAAGCCCTTCCCCAACAAGGCCTCCAGGGGCAGAGGGGACAGACAGTGAGTACAGCCAGGGAGTGGGTGGCCACCAACCCCAGGAGAAGGGTCTGATCCTGTAGGCAGGGAGAGTCGCTGAGGCCTCAGGGCTGCTCAAGGTTCAGAAGCATCCTGCAAACATGTAGGACAGAGCAGGATCTGGGACAATCCAGGCAGAGAGCAGCAATTCCTGGAAGAGGGCTGGTTCCAGCCCACCAAAAGCAGGAGATATTGGAGACTGTGAGTTGGGCTCCTGGGAAGGCCCTACAGTCAGGGAACCACAGGGGCACGGGAGAGACTTTGGGCTGGAGGTCATTCGAGGGAGAATGACCAAGAGGCACTGTGAATACACCAGGGAGAGAGGGCAGGGAAGGCAGTGGGATTTTGCAATTATCTCCACAAGAGTGTGAGTTGGGTGGAATCTTTGAGGCAGGAGAGGAAGGGAACATGGCAAGGGGCCAGTGGTACCTGCCAGAATCCGTGTGTTCAGGGTACCAGGAGGACCTGAGTGCATCTGGCCAGAGGCAGAACAGGGGAGAAGAGGGAATTTGGAAAAGAACTGGAAGAGGACACAGTGGAGACAAGGAGAGGGTACCAGCAGCCTACACCTGAATGCACACCCCCAACCCATGCATCCAACACACACATCTATGCTATACATATGTGCAAGACACCCCCCACCTAGCCACACACTGCACACATGCATACTGCTCTCACACACACAGACACACCCACTCACACATCCAAAACCCCCATAGTCACCCACTCACCCACCCACATGCTTGCACACGCCCTCACCCATAGACCCCTTACCACACACTCCTCAGGCACACGAGCTCACACTTGCATCTATGCCTGACACACTCACAGGCAGTGCCCGTGACCCGGAGACCCTGGCATGTTCCAGGAGGAGGGCTGTGATCGATGCTTATTAATGAAGCTGCCCCGGAGATGGCTAATTGATGGCGGTGTGCGGCTGTTGTCTGGAATTTAACCTGATTCATCATTTAGCCTGTTGCAGGCTGGAGAGCTGTGTTAATTAATGCCAGGAAAACAGACTTGGACGGGCTGGCGGTGCAGGCTCATATTAGAAAAAGGAGAGCAAGGGAGCAGAGGGAGGGAGGGGGAGGGGGGAGAGAGAGAGAGAGAGAGAGAGAGAGAGAGAGAGAGAGAGAGAATGATTAAATCTAAAGCCCAGAGACAAAACAAATTCCAAAAAGCAAATGTCGGTGCCATTTCTAGAATGACTCAGGCTCGCGCTTGGCCTGCATCATCAGGCTGTGGCGTGGGGATTAAGAGCAATTTCCTCTAGATTTGTCATTTACTTGGTGTGGGCTTTGTTTTTTCTTTTAACATGCCTGGGGACTCTCTCTCCCAGCCTCAGAAGAGGGCCAGGAGCCATGTGAGGGAGGAGGGTCTGGGTTGGGAGCAGGGAGCTCAGGACCCCATTCCTGGCTGTGGAGGGGGCTCAGTCTGGCAGCAGGGCATGCAGCCTCAGGGACAGGCCTGCTGGGGGTGTGGGACCCAGGAATATACTCATTAAGGGAGGCCTGTGAGCAGGTGTAGACGAACACACACTATCTTGGGCCTGCAGAGCCACTGGGAAACTGTGGATGGCCTCTGGAAGGTGGGTTCAACTTGTCCTGTGGGGCTCTGGTGCAGGGCAGCTGAGATGAATAGAGAAGGAGGTGGGCCCTGGCTGGCAACACCTCCTTCCTAATCATCAGAGCTGGCCATATTGGATCCAGGACACGCACACAGCAGGGAGACCAACCCCTACCACTATAGGGGTGTGAGCAAAAAGAGCCTAGGTCAGAATGAGGAAGGGACTTTCAGGTGAGTGGGTAGCTGGTCCCTAACAGTGCAGGACCATGCAGCTGGGCATTCAGGGAATGCACAGGGCACGGCTGGGTCTGGGAAGGACAGACCTGGCCAAGGATCTTCTGGAGACAAGGTAGAACTCCTGGGTTGGAGGGATATCATGCAACAGGCCTGGCATGCAGAAACCCTCCACAAGCACTGGGTAGGTGGATGGGTGAAGACATGAATTCGGACCCATCAGAACAGTGGGATGCAGTGCTGGTGGATCAGGTGGAGAGGACAGACCTGGGGCAGCTGGCAGGACGATGGGGACATGAGTCCCTGTGTCAGAGCGAGTCCTGCCTCTCAGTCACTCCTGGTCTCCCCACTCCAATCTCAGCTTGTCCCCAGAGGCTGTCCAGTATTTTTCCTTCAGTGGAGTCTAAAAGAGAGCCAGGGGATTCAAGAATGGAAAGGAAAAAGAATCAGATCCCAGATTCTGAGCATTCCCTCCAATATAATAGAAATACTAAGAGAGAGGAAGGGGAGAAGCAGGAAGAGGGGAAAGACACAGGGAGAGCAGAAGGTACGGGAGAAGGGAGAGAATAGCTGTCACTCCCTGAGCTCTAAGAGCTTTCCCTGAATTATCCCATTTAATCCCCCAGCCCCAGGAGGGCATGCCTATAAGGGGCTAAGGAACTGCCCCACTCCCCACTCTCCCCCAACTAAATCAGGCCTTGTTTCACCCAGAATCATCTATCTGCTGCTGCTTTTTCAAATATCACAGACCCCAACCCTGAAGAGGGTTAGTGACCCAGCCCAGCCGTGCAGGCTAATTAGGTGGTTTCCATGGCAGCAGGTCTTAATTAAGACCACAAGGATCCTCCCACCCTCACCAGCGCAGCCCTCGAATGTTGGTGGGAGAGGTAAAATGGACATGGACTTAGAGACAGAGCCGCTGCCATTGGCTGTGTGGGCCTCGGAACCCTGACTGGGAAACAGGGGCACGTAAGCCCAGCTGTATCGGGGTGCAGATCCATCAGGTCCCTTTTGGCCATGTCTCACTGTGTGTGACCTTCCACCTTACCTGCCACGGCTCCAAGAAGCATTGACCCGCAAAGATACCTGCCACTGCAGCAGGGAAGGAAAGGGCAAGGGACACTGAGACTTAGCTGGCAGTCCCTCTCTCCTAGAAGCAGCAGTGGGCTTGGGGCTGGAACTCTCGGGGAACCTGTGACCAGTCCAAGGGGCACCCTCTTCACGTGAGCCCTTTGGGAGAGGAGAAGGCAATCTGTGAACATAGGTTTCAGAGAGTAGGGAGAGGGGGAGGCTTGGGGAAGGAGGAGAGAGAGGAAGGAGAACAGAAGGAAGGAACGTGGGCAGCTTGGGCCGCCCACAAACAGGCTCCCCAGGGCTGCCCGCTGCAGCCCCCTAGATGTTGCTGAGCAGGGCAGCCTGTTGCGTAGCAACTGCCTGGGCCTGTTGGTGGGGGCTGGGACCAGTAAGGATGTGTGTGCTGCAGAGGGGGCTGCCTGGACTGAGGACGCTGCATCCCACCCCACATTTCTTGGCCGGGCTCGGATTGGGCAGATGAGTCACTTTGGAATCAAGAATAAAAGTCAAACTGGGGAATATTTAGTCAATTTGTGCAGAACCTCTTTGCACAGGCCACGGACTTCTCTTCCCACAGGTGGGGTGCCTTGCCCCATGTAGCAAACATCACTGCCATTCTTGGTCTAGAATTTGCCTGGCATTTCTCAGTCCCCCTTGACCTGGCTCCACCTGCAAGTGCCTCCTCCCTCTTTCTAAATGTGGTAGAACATTATCCCTGCCTCAAATTAACAGGGGCTGCACTGCCCACTGCAGAACCCAGGCCCTGCACTACCACACCAGGTCACTTCTGCCTCCACCCGAATGTTTACACATCCTGGGGCAACTTCCCTCAACTTCCACCTCTAGGTTATTCCTGTTATTCCTATCCCTGAGTGCCCATCCCCATCCTTATCCTGTCTATCCCACGAGTTTAGGTTTTAGGAAGGACTGACAGACATAAGCCCTGTCATGTGGTCATTGCTAATCTGGAGTGTGGGAAGGACTTCATAACCTCACCTGCCATAGTTCACCTGTGCCCTGTCCAGGTGCCCACAGGCCCGATTTCTCATGTCCTGCCCCGAAACCAGCACACCCACCCCTGGGCTGGACCACAGCCATGTTATTGAGACAGTGAGGAGACTGTGCTGCCTCACGGTGGTCTTCCCTCATCCTCTGGAGAGCCACTTTTGACAGCAGCAGACCAAAGTGAGTCCAGAGGCAATGACTCAAGAAGTGGCAAGTGTAATTGGGTGGACCTGATCACAAAAAGCTAACTAGAGGAGGTGAGCCTTGGACCCCACTCTACAGGCAAATATGAAGGGAGATGAGGGATAAAGGTGAAGAGTGGGAGTCAGGGGCCCTGCAGCCAGCATGGAAAGGCGGTGAGACATCTCTGGTTATGACCCGGAGGCCACCTCACATGCTTTGCCCAAGGGATGGGCTGAAGGTCTTGGGTGACCAACCAGCCCCACCCTGGACGGCTCAAATGAGGAGAGGGGTGAAGAGCAGACAGGGCCTACATGCTGGATGTGTCCTGACCCGACAAGCATCAGATGGCCTCCTCAGAGCTGGGAGTGGGAGCAGAAGCCAGATTTATTAAAAAATCTTATCTGGAGGGTTTGCATTTCAATGGGCTCTGGATTTGCATATTTTAACAATAACCCCCCGTTCTTCTGTCTGGTCGGTGCTCATTGGCTGTCTCTCTAAACGATGATCGCCGCTTCAATAAACCCTTCCTAATCCGAAGGTACAACAACACCACTTTGCTGGAGGAGGGAGGATTAAGACCCTTTCCCTTTGGGCTGGAAATAAGACTGTCCGGCTGGTGACCTGCTTCTGGCCTTTGGGCACTCCTGCCACAACGGCACAGCAGAGGGAGGCGGAAACAAGGACAGTGGTGGGGCCCGGTGGAGGATTTGATTGTGCATTGGTCAGTATTTCTTCAACACTCATTGTGTGCCAGGTGCCATGCTAGGTGACTTCTGTGTGTGCATCAGGGACAAAAGAGGCACTGGCCTTCCCTCACAGAGTGGAGACAGACATTAAACAAATAAACCCACAAATCTGGGACTGCAATGGTTCATAAACTGCAACAAGGCAATGAAGGAAAGATTGGGGTGCTTGCAAGGACACCTAATTTAGATTGCAAGGCTAAGAGGGTAAAGAGACTTGAGGGAGGCTAGGAGGTGGCCAGCAGCAAGGGGACCAGAGCAGCTGCTCCAACTGCCTTGGGGGACTGCCCTCTTGCACCCTAAGAGGGCTGTTGCCAACTGGCCTGGTCAGGTGGGCCTCAGTGTCTGGACTTTGCAGGGGAACCATCCAGGTGCCACTCTGCAATAACCTCTGGGGGAGTCTATGAGGCAGAACTTTACGAGAACAACAGGATTCCTTGAGTCTCTAGCCCCTCTCTATGGAGAGAAACATATGCGATTTATTAAGGAGGTAATTAAAGCACTAATATATTTACAACAAGCTGCAAATAATGTGCACCGCTTCTGCCATTCCCTCGCGGTCCCGGCTCGCTAGGGGACATAGACAGCCCTCAGGCAGGGGCTCATTCTTTCCGTCAGCATGCTGAGAGCCTACTAAGCGCAGCTCAGGGAATCCAAGGACCACACGAAGCAGACCCTGCTCTCCTGGGGCTTTAAACAAATAATTTTGTCATCAATTAATTTGTCAGTTGTAATTTTTTAAGTGCCATGCAGGCAAAGTTCTGATGGATGGTCTGGAACACCACCCACTGGGTTCCCTCAGAGCACATTTGCGAGTTCACTTCTCTGTCCACAGTGGCAGGGTTGTGTCCACATTGCCAGCCTTTGATGCCAATGGCTGAAAATTCTCAACTGAGCCTTTCAAAATCACCCCAAGTTCATCTTTAAAAGGCACATCTTTAAGTAATCCCACACTCAGAAAGATCCTATACTTGGAGTTTATTGCTTGGTCATCACCATCTTAAAATTCTTAAAATTTTATCTTTGAACTTGTATTTTGTAAGTGAAGTTTCAGGTTGGAGGAGTATGGGACAGGGGCTTGGAGTCTTTGCTAATGCAAGATCTACCCCCTTCCACCTGTCAATCCCCTATTCCTGGGCCTCTCCTGCAATCATGCTATTGTCTGTGCCAACAAATAGTGCCCTGGGCACAGGGTAGAGGTGTCAGGGTCTGGCACAGTCACCTAGCTGTAGAGCAATGGCATGTCTGGTCAGCCAACTGGGATCAGGTAACAGCAGGCCATGCCTGCCACCCAGACACCTGTCCAGTCCCTGGTGCAGTTTATAGTACCATTAAGAATTGCCTGTCCCTCTGGCTTAAGGCAAGGGGCTGATAGGAAGGGGTGATGTCTTCCTCGACTTCCCAGGGCCCACTATCTCCCATGGCAGTCTTTGGGCCCAAGCTGTCCCTAGGTTGCAGGTGGGGCTCTAGGGGCCTATGAGAGTCCCAATGCCTAAGGAAGACATCTCTTGGGACCTGTCCTTGCCTAGAGACCCTTTCTTTCAACCTTCCTGAGTCTGCCTTGTGTTTGTCTCTTTGGACCAGCTCAAGGCATCCTCTAGACACCAACCACAAAATACAACTTGTATAATTTCAGTGATTCTGCATAGGAGGTACATGCTCTGGGATTGGCATTGCATAAAATAAAGAGGAATGGTAAAATTCATACTAATAACTTATAATTTATATTTTTCTTTACTTAAAACAACATTAAGGGGCTGGAGTTGTAGCTTGTAGCTCAGTGATTGAGCGCTTGCCTCACATACATGAGGCACTGGATTTGATCCTCAGTACCATATAAAAATAAATAAAATAAAGATATTATGTCCATCTACAACTAAAAGAATGTTTTAAAAAACAACATTAAACAACAAATTTTAAAAAAAGACTAATAGAGAGACCATAGAAGAAAGGAAGAGCATTATATTTCAGTAATTTTAATGACACTATTTTCTTGCTCTTGGAGTAAGGGACCTTACCAATTATATCTCTCTTGCCAGAACAGTGATGCTGCTTTGAGTCAGGACACAGACACCCTAGTGAGCTCCAACATGTCCTGTCTGCTGTTTCCTAGTGTCCATGGTTCTCATGTGTTCTGGGGACGTGGGTGGAGGGCAGAAAGCCTGAGTCCTCAGGGAGAATAAGAACTGGAAATGCCCAAAACAACAGAGGTGAGTGAGGAGCAGGATCCAGATCCACATATCCACGAGTGAGCAGGCAGAGCTGCCCCTCCTGAGAGGACCAGGCTATGCTTGCAAGGAAGGCTACAGGCCCGGGCAAGATGAGAATCCAGGTCTCCGGATTTCATGGCTCAGGGGAAGATGTGGGCCCTTCTGTTGAACCCAGAGCAAGTATCACTAGGTACTCTCACATCCCAAAAGGAGACAGAAAGCAGAAACCTCTGCTTTAAGCCTTGCACACTATGGAATTATACCCAGGGGCTTAGCAGCTGACCAGAGAGTACTCTGGTCATCCCTCCGAGCCACCACAATAACCTCAGCTGCCATCTCATCTATCCCGGCCTCCCTAGCTCTGCTGGTCCATTTCCTGAGGCATTTCTGCCATAGATTGGGGAACCCAGGAGGCTGATCCTATTGAGAGTCTTCTCTGCAGTGGGCACTGCCCTAGAGTATTTCCTCCACCATCTCTTTTTATCTTAATTCCCCTCAGGCAAAGGGAATTCTTTTAGAATGTCTGATGTCACACAGCACTAATCAGGCCTGCGTGTGTGCTTATATGTACATGCACGCATGCTGCAGGGAGGCTCAGTTGTGAGGTTGGGTCTGGAGGGATGAGCTCCTAGGAAGGGTCTAGTATCCTCTGGGCAGTGAGGGCTGTCCCGAGGGAGAGGGAAGCAGGATGAGTACACCAGTGGAATTCAGGAAGTGAGGGAGGGAGAGAGGCTCAGTCCCAAATCTCCACCCAGGCCTCAGAAGAAGGTTGCAACAGAAAGGTGCTATCCCTTTCTTTGGTGGCAGAGCACAGTTGGGCACTCGAGAACCACTGGGACACCCCTCTCCAGGCTGGGTCTGCTCTGGTGGGGTGCTCATTCCAGCTTCTGGAAGCTCTTTTTAAAGTAAGGGAATGCAAGTACATGCAGGAAAATGACTCACACAAGCCCGGTGAGCAGAATCCAGGTTTTACCAGGAAGACCTGGAAAAAAGTAACTGGAAGTTGCACTGTTCATCAAAGCCATCTTCCCAGAGGGAAGGAGACCAGGAGACGGAGACCTACAGAGACCCATGGGGAGCAGACATGGAGAGGGACCTCATAGGAAGAGGTGAAGTCTGGCTCCCATCAGAGAGCACAGAGAGGAAGCAAGGAGGGAGGTGGAGGAAGGGGAGAAGGAGTCAGGAAAGAAGCTGGCCTGTCTGTCAGTCTGTCTTTCCACCAGCACAGGCCTCTCCTTACACAGGGAGCCACGACCGGACAGGTGAAACCTTTCGACCAGCTCAATCATCGTATTTATTCTAATTGTATGGTAATCGTCCCCAAGGAGCCTGGTTCAAATGAGCTTGACATTATTAAAATTTTAATGCCCAGTTTTCATAGCTGAATGAATATTTAAAGGGTATGTCCCAGCTTAAGTTATGATGATGAAGAAATTAATGGAATGTCTTGTTTAATGCATGGATATGTGTTGATGCAAAAAGTGGCAGAGGGCCTGGGAGGGGGAAGGGTGCCACAGTCAGAGTGGAAAGGGCTGGGGAAGGAGCCACCTGCCTGTGCACCCTCTCCTACAGCAGGAAGCAGAGGTGGCCCCTCATGGCCAGGACCTCTCGCTCCTCCTGGAGGAGGGTGTGTGGCTGGAAGAGAAACACAGTTAGTGGTGATCCCAGGGGACAGGCCCCAGGAGCCTCCAAGGAGGTGTCAGGGGGCTGTTTCTGACTCAGGGAAGGTGGCCCGAGCTGGGCAAAACTCCTCTTGGACACCTGAAGGCCACAGGGCCACTGTGTGTCGGGGGGAAATGCTGATGACATCTCAGAAAGAGAGTCAGTAAGAAGCTCCTGTATCCGACCAGGCTCCTGCCAGCACAGCCCCAGTGTCCCCTTAGGGGCACACTGCACTGCAGGAAGGAATGGCTGGACAGGAACGTGAGACAGGGGAAGACAGGCACCAAAGGAGTCTGGAGGCCAGGGCCAGGGCCTGAGAAGCAAAGTTACAAGAGCAGGGTAAAGAGATGGTGATTCTGGCCCTTTCCTCACTCTTCAATCCTCTTCAGGCCCTTCATTGTCCCTCTGTCTTCTTGGGCATTCTCCTGGCCTCTCCCCCTCCTTGGCCATGCTCTGTTTTGTCCTCTCGTCCCATTTCTGAGGCCTCACCCAGCCTCTTGTCCCCAGGCTAGTTCGATCCATCCACACTTCCCTCCCCAAAGCAGAGTTAGGGCTTGGCCAGGCTGGACTAGGGCAAGTGTCGCGACCCCTTGCCCGCAAGGAAGACGCAACTCAGGAATCTTCTTTCAGCAGTTTATTCAGGCCCTTGATATTTCTTCTTCTTCCTCCCGGATGCCCCTCCCAGCCTTAATAAAGCATCTCAAGCCCCAATGCAAAGCTGCCACGTGGAGCTTTCTCATAGGGTGGTAAGGGATTGCGTGCCAATTCTCCATATTAGGAGTTGTTTATCACAGGCCACAGTGGAAGCCGGCGCCATCTTGTAATGGCGACCATAGTCTGCAGAAACGGCTCACCACAGTTCCCCCTTCTATTTTATAAAACAATACAGGCGAAAGTAGAGGTCCTATCCCACTGTGCAGAAGTGGCTGCAATGTATGGTTCAGTCCTAAGGAGGGCCCTTCCCTAGACCTGGTCCCATATCAGCCGACGCCTTTTTTCGTAGGGCGGGGCGTGGACGTCAAACCCGCATGCAATAGGACATGCTTTCCTTGAGGTCCGTTGAGGGATCACTCAAGTGCAGTGCCTTGCCTCGCATCCTGCATCGTGA
>NW_025999990.1:28924952-28966787 GCF_001458135.2 Marmota marmota marmota
TGTTTTTAGAGCTATAAAGAAAGTGAAAGTACAAAAGCCCCGCTCTCTCCTTATTTACAGGGGAGCGTCCTTTTTTTTTGCTCTCTCTTTATTTACAGAGAGAGTTGCCCCGCTTTGGTTGCGGATCCCACTTACTTGGGATTAACCCCGCTTTGGTCGCGGATCCCATTTACCTGGGACTAACCGGTGCACCACCCCTGACTGCTGAAAGTTCTGAGTCCCGGGTTTTGGCACCACTTGTCGCGACCCCTTGCCCGCAAGGAAGACGCAACTCAGGAATCTTCTTTCAGCAGTTTATTCAGGCCCTTGATATTTCTTCTTCTTCCTCCCGGATGCCCCTCCCAGCCTTAATAAAGCATCTCAAGCCCCAATGCAAAGCTGCCACGTGGAGCTTTCTCATAGGGTGGTAAGGGATTGCGTGCCAATTCTCCATATTAGGAGTTGTTTATCACAGGCCACAGTGGAAGCCGGCGCCATCTTGTAATGGCGACCATAGTCTGCAGAAACGGCTCACCACAGGCAAGGTCAGGAGCAAGGGAAAGAAGTCCCCTTCAAGCCCAAGCCTAACTGAGAAACCCTCCCACCCCAGTCCAACAAGTCATTTCTGCTGAGAGTGGAGAAAGCACAGGATTATATTTTTTCTCACCATCTAGCCCAGCACCTCTCTGACAAGCCCTGCAAAGGCTATCTGGACACTGACAACCCTGAGCTCAGAATGAGACATGAAAAATCTCCTCAGGAGGCCCAGCACCATGAAAACCAAATCCATTCTGCTCCACTGATCTGCTTGGAGTACCCGTGGGTGCCCAGCCCAGGACTGAGGGCATGTTGGAGGCTGAAAAAGACCCCAGATGCCCCCTGTTTGAAAACCCACAGGGAACCTGGAAAGAAGCCAAGGGACCTGTGTGTGAGGGGGCGAGCCCAGCACCTAGCCATGGAGGAGCTCTGGCATGCTGTCCAGAGGTGACAGGAGAGTTCCCAAAGGGCATCTGACAAGCCTAAGACAGGAGCATGGGTCTGGGCATCACAAGCACCCGGGTTCCATGAACATGGAATCTTCATTCCCTCATTAAATTTACCATGGAAAATGGGACCAATCGTGTTAGAATTAGCTCTACCCAAGCCCCTGCCCAGCAACAGGACTCACCCCAACTGCTCTCAGGCCCACCCAGAGAAGACTGGTGTGGAACCCAGAAACAGGGAAGGAGTCTCCTCCCCGCAGCCCAGCCTTCTTCCCTACGTCGCCCCTAAGGATGAGGGATCTTCTAAGCACACTCTGACCCATCATGCAGCCTCCTGCACAGCCTCACTCCCTTTCTCAGCTCCACACACTTTATTCCTCAAAAGCGAGTCTAAATCCCTCACCCCAGGAAGGTCAATCCCCAGCCTTGGGTGTGCCTACTATATGGAAAAGAGGGCAGGATTCCCTGTAGTATCCTTTCCCCCTTGGGGGAATCTCCAGGCTTTCAGACTAGGGGATTTAGTCTCCTGCTGGGGCTGCCATAGCAAGATGACTGGGTAGCTCAATAACCAAGATGTATTTCTCCATGGTGGAGGCTGGAACTATGAGATCAAAGTTTGGGCAGGGTTGGTTTCCGGTGAGGGATTTCTTCCTGGCTTGAAGGGGATCCCCTTCTGGCTGTGTTCTCACATGGCCTTTTCTGTGGGCGTGTGCCCCTGACGTCTCTTCTTTTTCTCATAAGGACACCAGTCATGTGGGATTAGGGCTCCACCCTTATAATGCCATTTATCCTTAGTTACTTCCTAAAAAGTTCTATTTCCAAATATAGTCACATTGGGGGTTATAGCTTTACCTTGTGACTCTGGAGAGAGATGATTCAGTCCACAACAGGAACCCTACAAACTAGCCCTGAAGAATGAATAGGCTGTCAAGAGAAGGAGGAGGCTCAGGGGCAGGGAAAATTTGCAGACCCAGAGAATGGACTTGGAGAAAAAGAGGTGGAGGTAGAGGGAGGTGTGGTACAAGAGGACCAGATATCAGGATGAAGAGTTTGTATTAAGTTCAGTGGCACAAAGAACAGGACCCTAGGGCTGGGATGTAGCTCAGTGGTGGAGTGCTTTCCTAGCATGTGCAGGGCCCTGGGTTTGATCCTCAGTACTGCAGAGAGAGAGAGAGAGAGAGAGAGAGAGAGAGAGAGAGAACCTGGCACCAAACTGTCCTTTCCGCATGGATATTTTCCCCGCTGACTTCCTCCTTGGGCCCCTCCTCCAGAGCAGCTGGGGTCACTGATGGAAAATACAGGACAGCCAATCACATGACATCGTTAGCACTGCACCTGCCCCTCCTGGCTGAATCCCAGTTAGGTCTCCTCATTGGCAAGATGGAGATAATAATGCCTTCCTCAGAGAACTGTAAACTTACGTAAGCAAGAAGTCTGTAGAATTATGTGCAGGAGAATATGATGACCCAAACAGTGTCCAGGCATCCAGGCCAGACCGTGGGACCCTCCTGGAGTAGAGGAGGCTTGGGGGAAGACGAGGAGGAAGGGAGATCCCTGGAAGAAAGGATGAATCTAGAAAAGGATGGGATGTTGCATTTCAAAAAGCAAACCAGAAGTGACCTGGCTGCCCCCTGGAGCCCCTCTCCCTAGCCAGACACCTGGTGGACCTTCTAAACTCTCTCCTCAAGACCTAGAAAGGAGATTGTTTAGGGGAAACCAGAAACATCTTCATGTCCCTCTTTTTTCCCAGGGATTGGGGTTTGCTTTAACATGACAATTTCCTCTGCTGCCAGAGCTTATATACAAAGCACCTTTCTTTCCCTCAACTCCATCAGGAATGTCGAGTGGGGACCTGGTGGCAGATAATGACAGCCTAGCCCCTCTCAGTGGACTGGCCCCCTGTGCCCCTTCCCGGTCTGTTCTGCGTCCTGCCTCCTGCTTCTGTCCTTCCTTGCCATGGCTCTGCCCTTCCCCTGGCCTCGGCTTCACCTTGCTGAGTCACAGGCATCCTCACTCCCTGGCCCCCGCCACCACCGTTGTCTCGACACAGCCAAAACTCACTTTGAATCCTAGACGGGAAGGCAGGCGGCAGCTTGTGACTGGCTGGCCCGACTTCTGTTCCGGAGGGGAATTGGCAGCCCAGTCTAAAGGTGCATTAGGAAGCACAGAAACAGCCTTGGCAGGCCTGGTTCCCAGCCTCCTCCTGCCACAGGCGGCGTGGAGAAGCTCATGCCCTTCTTTCTGCCTTGGCTTCTCTATCTCTAAAACGGGGGTGCCCTGCTGCCCTGTCTGCCTCTAAGGGTCTGAGAAGGTGCAAGAAATGCACATGCAATAAGAGATCTAGAGGGACATGACAGGCAGAAACACTGGCAAAGACATAAAATACATGCTTTGGCATGATTTCTATTATTTTTATTGTCTGAAATACGATGAGAACGCAGGGCTGGCAAACTCACCCTGGTACAACAGGCAAGGGCTGAAGATGGGCTGCAGAGCCAGGATGCTTGGAGTTCAGAGACCCCTAGTGGCCCAAATGGGGCATTGACACGGATCCAGGCAAGAGGCCGGCAGCCAGCAAGCCTAGGGAGTCAGTCTGTTCCCTAGTGTCCTGCCGGCACCTAGACAGCACCAGAGACAAGTGGCCATGCCCACTCCACACATACCTTGAGGGGATTACCCTGGCTGCAATCAGGAGCCCTAGCCCTGAACTCTGCCTCAGTCGCCCCTGTCCCATAGGTCAAATCTTCCAGGGTGAAGTGAAGCTCAATGCCATGCCCTGGCCTAAGCAGGGGCTCTGTCTGCAACCAGAAACCAGCTTGATTCAGCAAAACCTGCTGCCTTCAGTGACTCAGGGCTGGGTCACAGATGAGCTTTGGGTACATGAGAGCCTCGTGGGTGTAGGAGATGGGGCAGGCATTCCGTCCACCTCGGATTCTGGTATCTGGCTAACAAGATCTGCTCAAAGTGGAGGAGGAGCCCCCAAAGGTTCTCCAATCCAGAGAAACCCCCTGAAATAAGGCGCCTACAGGCACTGTGCTGTGAAGGGAGATAGGCGGAGCTTTGGGAGGCTGAGCCTGTTAGCCTCAGTGTGTGGTCAGAGTATGGGTGGGTGTGGTCTAAGCACTTGCATCCATGTACCTGTGAGTGTGGGGTGCTGTCCCCTCCTCCCCAGGCCCACTCTAACATTGTCCCTGTGTTCTATTGCAGATGAACCGGCCAATCCAGGTGAAGCCCGCGGACAGCGAGAGCCGAGGAGGTAGTAGCTGCCTGCGCCAGCCCCCTTCACGTGAGGGCCCACTTGTCTCTGCCCCTCACTTCCCCTCTTCCCTTCCCTCTTGTCCGGGTGCAGCGACTCCTTGCTGCCTCCTCCTGTCTCTCTGGGGACCTCATGGTTGGGGATGGGGACAGGGCTTTGGAGTTTGGGGTGACTGATATGGATAGGCAGTGGGGGAAGGGGAGACTGGATTCAGCTGGCTGCTGGTCTGTGCCTCTAAGAAAACAAGTCACTTGTCTTAGGCATTTTTCTGCCTGCTCCTGGACACCCCAAAGGGCGTGTCCACTTCCATGATGTCAAGAAAAGCCCTGTTGACTATTCCAATAGATGCCTGACCAGGAGGTGGGCAGTGGATGTAGCTGTACCCAAAGAGTATGCAGGCTGGAGGGGGTATAGCTACGGTGGGGGCGGGTGGACAACAAGGCTGACATGGGACTAAAAATCAGAGAGGTTGTATTAACAGTGGACAGAGAAGTACATGGTCTCACCCATAAATGCTTGCCCCAGAATGCAGAGCCTGCCGGAGCCTGGCATGAGGTAGCCAAGCCCCACTGCAGAGCCCAGGTGTAAGGAACTGTCTCCCTGAAGCCCTGGCCAGCCAGAGGCAATTCTGTTTCCAGGGGATAGCCTCTCTAGAGTCACAGTGCCTTTATGGCTACTACTCACCTTCGCCTCAGTTCCAGGAGCAACCTGGGTCCACTCTGGGCACAGAACTGTCCCTAGCACCACCATCACACCCCATAGGGTCCAAACACACTCCAATTTTAAAGAAGACCTCCAGCACCAAATGTCAAGCCTCTACCACCCAAGTACTGGCTCCTCCTGCAACAAACTGCCCCATGGTGCAGAGCCTGTCTCACCTCACCCGATAAAGACAAAGAGACCTACCAGCCAAATGGAGGAAACCATTTGCAGACCCCTGCTAGTCTTCCCTTCCTGCCTTGCCTCCTGTGGGACGCGGGTATCATTCTTCCTGATGCTCCTGCTGACTGCCAGCCCCTTGCCACCTCTTACTGGGCCTCATGCCTACTGGGCCCTGCCCAGCCTCAGCCCCAAATTGTGCTCTCAGAGCACGAAACTCGGTCCCGGACCAGTCCAAAGACCCTCCAGGAAGCGCTCCCTCCTGGCCTCTGGTGAGAAGATCCACCCCAAGCACACACAAAAGCCCTACTAGATGGTAAGCTGAGCAGCCACACGGGAAGGACCAGGACAGAGAAGGAGGAACCATCTGCTCCAGCCTTTTCCAGCAATGGGAGAGGCCTTGGCCACCCTTCTACCTCAGAGGAAACTCCCACAGAATAGGAACTGCCTAGAAAGGGTCTAAAAATCCAGAACACTCCATCACACTCACTCAGAGAAATGTACCCTGAAAAAGTGACATTGGATACAGCTCCCTGCCCAAGGTCTCCCAGCCTACTCTTCCCCCGGCAGGCCTAGTGGGTCCAGCATGAGAGCCCAGGTAATAGGACAAAGAAATCAGTCACAACCATCTGCTGCCTCTTGGCCTGGAGCTCCTGGCTTCTTCTGCAAGTCCCCACCACCCTAGGCTGTCACCCAAGTGCCCATGTTCACCACCCTCCCCAGGCCTAGAACTTTCTACTCTTTGAGTCTTTCTGCCCCTTAGCTCAGCAGGGTACTAAGGAAGTTCTCTCTCCCTCACCCTTCGCCACTACAAAAATTTACCAGGGTTAAACTAAGGGCAAAAGATGAAATGAGCTAAAGCTACTTACAAATTTGGAGAGTTAATTGTGCTGGAGGGGATTGTAATGTGACTGATCACAGGTGGCCTGCTTGCCCCTCCCAGAACACTCCCTCATCCCCTCCAGCTCAGGCTGCTCAACTAGGCACAAGGCCTCTGTGGCTGAGGTCCCCCGCTCGCCTGGGCCTGGAGTTCACACACCAGGGCTTGGCTGGCATCTTTGTGCTGCTTGAAGGAGTCATGCCCCAAGATACAGACACACCACCCCAGGCCCACTGAGTCCTTCCTGTCCCGAGGATGCTGATAATACAGGTCCACTTAGTTGAGGGGTAAAGATGGCTCAGGTGTGAGGGGCCTGAGTGCGCAAAGCCTGCCTGGCGTAGGATGCCTGCTTCTGTTCTTTCCCTGGATAATAAGAGTACATCCTCACTCTTCCTTACCTAGGACTCATGAGGCTAATGGCAGAGCAAGGGGCCTCTCCTGGAAACCATCTCCAGTAGGCAGGCACAGCAGAGCCAGGGTCCCTGGTCACCCAGGCATGCAGGGACTCACCTGCAGCACCCTGTTCAGGTAGCTGGACCAGGATGCAGCGTCAGAGGGAAATCTCAAGAGTACACAGGTAGCTTGCACAGTAGTCCTAGATGGGTGCCCCGAGGAAGGGACAGCTAGAAGCGTTGGAGGAAGTGACATTTGAAGAGGGTCAATTCTGGTCTTGAAGGAGGGGAGATTCCACACCTGGAAGAGAACAAGAATGGCATGAACAAGGCCCCACCCAGTCTGCAGCTGAAGGGGGTGGGCAATGCCCTCTGCCCAGCAGCCCAGCTGAGCGCTACCTCTAGCCCTGTCGTCCCTCACTTGCCTGGGAGGCAATGGCTCTCTGACTCGGAGTTGCTAACCTCATCTCCTTTCTCCCATATATCTCCTGCCACTGACGCTTGCCCCAAGCCAGATTAATCAGCTCTTTTATTCTTCCTGCGGTAGAAAGGGGAGAAAGAGAGCCAAACCTAAACATCTATCTATTAATTGCATATTCAATATTAAACAGTGAGATGGTCCTGAGTCAGCATTATCACCAAGCAATTTTTTTTTAAAGAAAGTTGGTTTAAAATAATTTAATATCCATTAAATACTTCTTGGGAGGGGAGTAGGGAGGAAAACTTAAAACAGATTAAAGAAACAGGGGAAAGAAGAATGTGGAAGGACTGTGGCGGGGAGAGTGGGGTCAAAAAGGAGGATGTGAGGGGAGATGGGAAGGAGGAGAGAAGAGAAGAAAGAAGGAAGTGAGAGCAGTAGAGAGATGAGGGGGGGAAGCAGAAGGAAGAGAGAGAGAGAGAGACCTGAAGAAAATGGGTTGGGGGAGGAGAATGCAGGGGCAAGAAAGGACATGACCCCACAGGAAGTGGGCCCCAGCCCTGCTCACTGGTGAGTCCTGTCCTCACCCCAGTTCTGGGAACTTCCCTTTCCAACCACACAGTGTCCCAGAGACTTGATATAGGATACATATGCCCCTGTGACCTCCACCCAGCTCCCTCTGGTAGCACTTGATGCCGGTAAGCAGCATTTTCTGCTCAGGAAACATGTTGGGGCCCTGGCCAGGTCAGGAGGAAGCTTCCTCTGCCTCACCACACCGGAGGCTGCAGCCCATCAATGGGCTTCTCTGCCCATTCTCCTTCTTCTAGAGGTCACATCAGCCCACATGCATGAGAACAGGGCCTCTGGGAATGGTCATGGATGGAATATGGGCAAGAGGTCTGTGAGTGCAGGGCCTGAGGCTGGCAGGCCACTGTCCTGGCAGGAGCTCAGATCTTCTTCTCCAATGCGAGGTTAGGCCTACCACATGAGAGGCAAAGTGGAGGCCGGGCCCAGCAGGGTCTCAGAGTAACCAGACCAACTTTTGGTAGGTCACTGTCTTCAAACATCCAGGTTTGATGCATCAGGGAGCCTCCCTGAGGGGAATGCAGCCTTCCAGGGTGTGCCATCCCCACCCCCAGGTCTGGGAACTGGAACCCTCACGTGCACAATACATACAGCTCGTCATCTCTGTGGCAGAATCAGGCACAATTGCTTAGACACACTGCCAAAAGCAGTCACCAGCTCACACAGACCTTTGACTGTGGCAGGTAAGGCCCAAATTAGAAGGAAGGACAAGCTGCTAAGGAGCTCCCAAGTTCCTCCCTGGCCAGTGGGGACTGTTCTGGGGAGGCCTTTGCCAGGCTCAGGGAAGGGAGGCTGAGAATCTGGATGGAGGCCCCGTAAGCCAGGGGTGGAGGTCAGATGAATGCAGGAAGGGGCTGCGCCTGCCATAATGAGATCCTGTTTTCCCCCACTGACTACAGGACGGGGGGTAGACTGGAGAGGGACCAGTGGGGAGCAGTCCTGAGCTTCAGCCATGAAGGGAGCTCCTAGAGGTATTTGTAGTAAACTACTATAGGCAGACATCCCAGGGAAGCTTCTAGAAGGCGAAGAAACTTCTTTATGCCCCACCCACCCTCCCCAAATCCTGTAGAGTTGCCTGGAGCTAAACTATCCCATTGAAGCTTCCATTTGCTCAGGGGGCCTTCGTTTCTAGAGTTGGCACGCCTGTGCCCCTCTCTCTCTGATTTCTGTGTACCTGTCTCTTAACTTGTCTCTGGTGGGACCTGGGCAGGGCAAGGAAGGCATCAGAGGTTTAGGGCAGATGCAACAGCCATGATTTACTCCATTTCCACTTGGAGCCCGGAGGCAGGTGCTGGCCAAGTCATTTAGCCACGGTCTCTCGGCCTTTTGCTGCCCCTGGTACATTTAACGGCATCTTCAGGGTGTCCTTCCCCTCACTGCATAGCACTGGTGTGGTGGCAGAGTCCCGCTGGGCCGGCTAATGAGGTTGGACACAATGCGTGTGACGCAGCTCCCAGGCCCTCCCGGAGGCCACGTTCCCCACCATAAACCCAGGCCGACTCCCTCCTCCCAGCCCCTCCACCATCTGTAGCCCCATCGGGTCCTGTGGCTTTTTAAATCCTATTAAGTTCCTCATCTCTCCTCCAAGCATTATTTTATTTCTAAACAGACAAACCAAGTGCTGTCCATGCGGGCTCTGAGGGGCTGTTGAGGACCAGCTGAGGGGCATTGGGCCCAAGTGGGGCAGCTGCATGCTCCTGCAATGGTTCTGGCCCTGGGACACGGCCTGGGAGACCCATGGCTGCAATTGTTGACCTCCCAATGCTGCATTTCTCACTTCCAGACTCTCTTGGCTGTTCAATTCTGTACACTGGAAAGGCAATTTAGCCAGCGTTCAGATGAAATGGACGTGTAGGCTGGTCCCGTTTTATAAAAACGCAATATACAAAAGTGTCTATTTTCCAATCTATGGAGGCAATGAATGACTGTCTAGACAGGAACTCCTGGGGGAGCTGAAACCCCTCAGGGTTCTGCCGAGGAAGCCCTCAGGCCAGGCAGGAGGGGCGTCAGAGATTTGGAAAGCAGAAGGCCAGGTGAAGACTAATCTAAAATTCTCCTGAATCAGTAAGGAAAAAGGGCCCTATCCTGGCCTAGCACATCCTCCTTCTAGGAAGATCAGAGTGAGCAGAGCAGAGCGGACCCAGCCCAGCCCAGAGGGATGAGAAGGTGTCTGATGACCGAGGTCCCAAAGAGGCCCCTGAAGAAGAAGGGACCGAAACCTTAGGGAATGAATTTCTTCATTTCCCCACCAGACCCTGTTCCAGACCAGGGCGTGCTCAGCTCCTGAGACGGCACCACCCTCCTTCTCCAGGGCTGTGGCTTTGCTCTGGGACCCTGGGTGAGAAGGCATCATGGCAAACNGCCCCTCCCCTTTTTTATCAAGTAGCAAAGCCACCACAGTCTTTCTCAGTCTTCTTTTCCAGGAATTAGAACTCCTGTTTTCTCTGCCTGTCCTATCCTGTCCCTCCTGAGATTTCTCAAGTTGTACAATAGGTCATGAACAAGCCCCATGGTTCCTTGAAACATCCCAAACCCATGTCCCAGCAGATTATTTGCATACTTAATTTCTAGATTTATTTTGGACTGATATTTAAGGAAAGACATTATAGTACTCAGCTTGAGAAGTTCAGGTGAAGCTTAAGACAGCACAGCATAGACAGTCTGGGGTACACTGGGAGCAGCCTGGGAAAGAAGCCGCTGTGGGCCCAGCCAGGTCTGAGAGATTTGGAAGGGCTGCAGATTAGACACCTAATGACCGGTCCAGGTCCAGGTTGACCACCCAGGGCAAGGCTTCCCTGATGGTCAGGAAGTTCTATCATATATCTGACAACCATTCCTCCCATTTTTTAAGTATTTCCAACATTCTCTACATCCTGGGATAGCATCGCCCTGCCCTGGGGTTTTGTTCTCAATAATTTCTGTTCTTTTTAACTAAAAACTTAAAGGAATCTTTGGCTTATTTATCCAATCCCTTTTTAAAATAGTTTTTTAAAAATCCAGGAAGCCCTCTGCAGTTTACACAACTGGACCCAAATAGCAGCTGCGTGAAGCTAGGTCTTTGTGTCTGGGGAGGGAAGTGGCTGGTAGGGAAGGGTCCCTAGGGAGGGCCAAGAAGGCTCCAGAGGGGCAGACAACACATTATAAATATATCTGTAATTCCCGCCATAGGTGCGAAAATATAATTAACTGCAAACCTGCTGAATTTAAATGGACTTTGGGTTTTCAGCTGGGGGAGGGGGTGTTGATTGATCTGCATTTTGTTGTTGAAGTTTTTTTAATGCGTTGGGAAAGTTGAGTTGAGACTCGCAGCTCCTCCACAAATTCCCTCTGGCCCTGGCTAATTTAGCAAAGGATTGTTTCGGGGGAAATGGGATATTAATCATAGCAAATGGCCTTCTGGATGATATTTAAAAGTTGCCTCCTGCCTGTGTGCCCAGGAATAGGAATGACAGAGAAAGAGAACCAGGCCCCCTCTGGTGTCCCAGCCCATCACCAATCCTATGGCATCCCGTCCCCAGCACTGTGTCAGCAAGGAGGAGCGTGATCCCACTTCTTGAAAGATGGGTTAGATGAGAAAGTTCACAGTGAGAACTTTCTGGGCCAAGCTGTCCTCAGTGCTATATTGAGTGAACCCTAGCATGGGTGTCATGTGTCCAATGTCCCCGCACACCCTACGGAGTACAGCCTGATAACAGCATGGGCGTGGCAAGGGCATGGAGAGGGGAGAGTGGGAAGAGACAGTGAGTACCAGAGTTGAGAGGAAGCAGCACCTGCCTGCCCTCAAAGGATGCTCTCCAAGAGTAAAGCTTCCAGGCTAGGAAAATGATCTGAGTCCGGGCAGGTGCAGGGCACCTCCATAGCCAGAAAGGGGATCTACTATGAGAAAAGACATGATATGAGAACCCTGAGTCCCAGAAGCTATTTTACATGGAGGTATTTATGCAGGGGAGGCCATCTGAGGCCTTTGGGCAAGCAAGTGACATGGTAGAAGTGATGCTTTAGAAACAGGAGTCTGGGGAATTCTCAGCTACATGGTGGAGAGCCAGAGTAGGGAGGTGGACAGGCACAGGGCTGGGCTTCAGAGCCAGGTTCCTTGATTCCAATTCCTTGTCAGGCTGCCCAACCCTGAGAGCTGCATCCTCCTATTGCAAAGCGATGTCATTTCTCCCCTGAGCCACCATAGGTAGAACAGTCTGAGAACGGTGGCATCTCCCCTGATGGCACCTAATGGCACTTCATCATCCAAACCCTGGTCAGTCCAGCCAGTTAGACTGTCTTCTTAGCTCTTCCCCAGTGGCTTCCCAGCTCAGTTATCATTTTATTTTTAGAGTCTAGTTCATGGGAGAAGAGGGGAGGTGGTAGGGTGGGGAGTCTGACAAGGTTAGATGAACCAAGTGCTAATAGAAAGTATATGCCCAGGGTTGGAGATGAATTGATCACATGAATTTCCAGAATGGGACAGGACAAGGAAGCTTTGTGTCTTCCTGGAGGTGGTGACAATGGGGATGATAGGGAGCATTTAGATTCAGTATCATGGACAAAGTCGTGAAAATAGAGAGAAGCAAGACAAACACATGGCATCTGACATTCTTAAATATTATCACAAAAGAATTGGCTTGGCTGGGCTGGGGTTGTGGCTCAGAGGTAGAGCGCTTGCCTAGCATGTGTGAGGCACTGAGTTCGACCCTCAGCACAACATAAAGTAAAATAAAGACATTGTGTCCGCCTATAACTAAAAAATAAATAATTTTAAAAAATAATTGGCTTCTCTGGAGAGACGAGTCCACTTTCTGGAATAGGAAGACCCATATTTGGTGCACTGCGGTCTAATGGCTCCTGCATTCCAGGGCATGCACAACTATGCTCACATGCATGCAGTCTGAGTCTGGGGATCTTGTCTCTCCTGGTCCTTTGGCCCAAGCATTTAGGCCCATGAATTATCATGTCTTGTTTCTCTATTCGTGCTCCCTGTGCTTCCTCCAGATCAGACAGTCCCTGTTGGACCTGCTACTACTCCAGCCTGACCAGGGCAGATGGAGTACAGAGGACCAGTGAGTACTTCCAGAGCTCTGAAAGTAGATAATTAGAGACAAATAGTCCTCAGTCCTGTCATTCAGTCATCCAGAGCTTCCAGTCCGTGTGCCTTGAGTCTTGCAGTGACCCTGCACAGGTGGCTAGACATCACCCCACTTATGGAGAGGGGAAACAACAGCTGACAGAGAAGGGGTGACTTCCCCAAGACCACACAGCCAGTAATCAGTTTTCATGCTTCAGTCCTGGGGAGGCCTCCACGCCTTGCTGGCTCCCCACAGGACTGGGCTGGGCTGTGCTGGGCTGCCAACCCCCAGAGTTCTCTCAGCATCTGTGCTGACCACCAGGTCCACAGAGGATGAGGCTGGACCACCAGCTGCAGGATGGACAACTCCCACTCCTCACTCATGCCCTTTGGGAGTGGGAGCTAGAAGACCTGTGTAGATGCAGGCCCTGGACAGGGTGTCAGGGTACCAAAGAAAGACCTCCACCATGAGGCGAGGAGTAGGCACCTCTGCCACAAGGGGGTGGGCAGAGGGCATGCGAATTAAGCCATAGGTTCAAGAGCCCTCTGTCACCATGAAATACAGACCTCAAAGCCACTCCTGCCCTGCCTAATACCTGCTGCCTTCAGAACACTAGGCCCATACTCCCCTTGGACAGTCCCTCTCTGACCCTCCTCAGCTTCCTGGCTGCACTCATCATCTAAACCCTGGTCAGTCCAGCCAGTTAGACTGTCTGCTTAGCTCTTCCCCACTGGCTTCGCAGCTCAGAGCTTCTTTCCTGCCCTCTGTGTGCACCGTAAAGTCAACCATGGGTGTTTCTCATCTGTGAAGACTGTGTCCTTCTTGAGGGCAGGCGTGTCTGTCATCCCCAGAGGCCCACTGGACACCAGGCCTTGCATGATGCCAGTCTCCCACCTGTGTCTTTTAACAGGAACCTGCTCCGCCCTGCAGGCTGTCTGCGGGTCTAGAAGCAGCCCTCGTTTTCTTCTCCCCACCCCTAAGCCCTACAGGCAGGGGTGGGGGTGGGCAGTGGGGCCGGTGCCACTGACATTGGCATTCTCCTTGCAGCACATCTTAATAATTTAATGGCTATTAGCAGGGACGCTGTGGTGGGGGGGAGGGGGCCGCGGGGGGAAGATTTATAGAGAGAATTCACTCCAGGTTGGGGTTTTGTCTTCCTCTGTTTTCCTGGCATTTATCATGCATGTTTTAATTTGGATCGGAGAGTTGCTACCATCTGGCCATTATCGCAAAGAAATATTCATTTTCGCTGAGTGACACGGGCTCCATTCATCACAGAGTGTGCTGATTGCCCTGTGAGTGTGGGGCTGCACTTTCTCCTTCATTGGAAATGAACCTTGAGCTGTGAGCAGGTCCAATTTGCCAGGAGCAGAGCCACAGGGTGAGCAGCTGCCACTGACCCTCCCAGCCAGGCAGACAGGAGGCACTTCAGAGGACAGCCATCACACTTTCCTGCCTCCCCAACCGCTCCCCAGGGAGGTCTTGGGGTCCATCTCAATCTCACCCCAGGCTCCTGAAAAACAGTTTCCTTATCAGTCCCCAGGTCCAGGGTAGTCAGACCAGAGAAGTGGCAAAGGAGACCCTCTGCCCTTTCCCTGGGCCCCCACCTCTAACAGAGTCACTGGTGCTATCCCATCAAGAGTGTACTTGGCTTGAGCCATCTGTCTCCACCAGAACATCACTCTATTGGTGTCATTTGAGGTCAGGGCCATGTGGGGGGACTGCAGGGCCATGTGGGGGACTGCAGGGCCATGTGGGGGACTGCAGGGCCTCCTTGATCTCTCCTCACGTATGATGGCACCATGAAGGCTGGGTCCATGGGAAGAGGTGAATCTGCCTCCAACTGGGACATTTCTTTTTATTGACCTGTCACTCACCATGGCACGCTATCAGGGTCTGCTGAAGGTCTCTTGTCACCTGTGGGCATCGGCCCAAACATAAGGCTGGGACCCCTTAATTAGACTGGACCCTGCTTCAAACCCACTCAGTAAGCAGTCATTCTGGTCTGCAAAACAGAGACAGGAGGAGAAAACTCTCTTCCTTGTAGTTGGAAGTTGGGGCTAAGAATTGGTTGGGCCCCTCTGGATTGAATGCCCTCCTGGGAGGAAGGGTTAAGAAGTAGGGTTTGACACAATCACCATGAAGTCACACACCCAGCCGAAAGAGATTCAGATTCATAGGAATGAAGACTGGAGCAGAGCAGTTCCCCCCACCCCACCTCTGCCAGCATTAGGTACTCCAAGGGGAGGAATGAATTAGGGATGGCGCCACAGAGTGATATTTGCCTTGCCAGAAAGAGCTTTCATCTACAGTTACTTTCCTCCAGGTCTTGGCAGGTACCCAGGGCTGACTGACTCTTTCCCTTTCTTAGGGTCTGGAATCAGACCCTAAGCCTAAGGCTCCAATCCCCCAACAGGACTCAGGATTAACCAAGGCCTAAGGGACCCAGCTGAATCCAAGGGCAGGCCTCTGTGAGCTTTGGTGCCTCTTCCCCGTTAGGGCAGAAAGCCACGGGCCACTATCCATCCAGCCCCAATACACTGACTGTTCTGAAAGCACCGAGTGACGGTCCATTTCTGGCACTCCATACCCTTACAGAGACAGATGTCAAGGAGACTCTTGGCTATGGAGAGTTCGCAGTCTAGCTGGGGACTTGGGTAAAATCAATGAAACAACCAGAAGAAAAGGCAGTCAATCCACTGAGTAGACCATAATAAGTGTCACCAGGTGCTAACAGGAAACCAGCTGACTTTCACAGCCCCCCACCCCACCCCAGGGGCCAGGACCTTCCTGTGTGTCTGTGTTTCTTTCCCCCAACTCCATGACTTAGGTATTATTGCTCCATTCATTGTATACATGAAGCAAATGAGGCTCAAGGGTTCATGTGCTGGGTCATCAGCTGGTGGATGGAGTGGCTAGGAAGAAGGTAGGCCTCTGATTCCCAGGCTACCTGGCTCCCAACACCTCCCCACTGGGGGTCTGGAAAAGCATGAATGGCATTGTGTAGGAGACTGCATTTCAAATGGTAGGAATAGGCAGTGACCTGGCCAGGACCTGCAAAAAGGCCAGGAGGGGAGCAGAAACATTCTTCACAGGGGACCTGCGTCCTGTCCCTAGCCCTAGCTTTCTACCCTGGCAGTTGTTAAACCAAATTAGCAGGGCCTGCCAGACCTCTCCTCCCTCCAGCAGCCTAGGGTGGGGTCTCCTCTCCTGGTGGAATGCCGAGACATTCTGGAAGGTGTGAGGGGGTGGGGCTGGGCCCCCACCAGAACACTGCCTGCGCCTCCTCCCCTGGAACTCATTCAGTGACACCAGCAGCTCTGAAACATCTGCTCCTCCATCCCGGACCCACAATTTGAATAAATTACCCCGACGTGGCAGCAGCCTGTTATTAATGGCTCGAGTTTTATAAGATGCTTTAGTTTAATAACACTGTAGCCCGCCGCTGCGCCTCTCCCGGATATTTTTATATTTCGCCCCTTCGCCTCCCCCTGCCCCTTGCACCCTGCGGGCGCCTCCAGGGCTCCGTCCCAGCCACGCACACACCCCTCCCATCGCCCCTCCCTAGCGCTCTGTCGCCCACTCCTGGCCCCCAACTGCGCCCCAGTCCTCCCTTCCACCACACCATGCTCCCCCACTACACCGCACCAACTGTCACCTTCACAGAGACAGGTGGGGGACGCCAAGTTGAGTGCCTCTCCCCCTAAAGAAGCCCACCAGGACCACGTGGCTGAGGGCGGGCGGTGCATAGAGGACACAGTCCCCAGGCCCTTTGGTTCTGGGCTCCTCACTCTACAGCCAGTGCTCTGCGGACCTGGCAGGAGCTGGAGAGAGGGTTGCCTCTTCCCAGTTGGTCTGGCAGCGCCACAGCTTGAGGCCCGAGCTGCCCTGGGGTTCTTCATCCTTTTGTTGGTTTGTCTTCGGGCCCACCAGTGCTCCTGGCCCCTTCTGCAGGAAGCCCTCCCAGATTACAGTGGCCAACACCTTCAATAGCCCTTTGGGCTCTTCCTACAGTGGCAGCTTCATCTCTTCCCCACTGCCCTCTGCCCAGCATTTTCATCCGCCTGCCTTCTCATGGACTGCTCTGGGGCCTGACCAGCCCCTAACCCTTAGTCATCCCTTCTAGAATCTCTAATTAACAGTAGGTGCTCACACGTGTTTTCAGTGTGGCATCTTCAACAAGTCTCTGTGCAGTGTTTGTGAGGGTCTGGCCTTGGGCAAAGATGGATATACTCTCAGAGAGGGAGGAAGTAGGCCAAGGTGTGGGGTAGGGGTGGGTTAGTTGGGGATATAGGATAGAAAAGGTTGCCTTCAAATAAGTAGCCAGTGGATTCATGTCCTCAACCGGTTCCAAAAATGTAATCCACAATCACCCAGCAGGAAGCACAGAGATAGGACACAAGCTCCTTGCTGGCGGGTGGCTGGCACCCCACTGGAAATGGCCCCAGATTGGGGAGCCTGCTTCCTGGAACACCCTAGAGTGACTGTGTCTGGAAACCGAAGGAAAGGGCGTGGCATGGGGGCTAGTATGTCCCCTCAGACAGGAGGCCAAACTTGCAGACTGTCTCCCAGAGGGTCCCAAGAGCCCAGATGTGGCAAGCCCCAGAGAGGACTACTTGTAGGACACTTCCACGCCAGGGCCAAATTTAACTGTATAGTTCCCTGCTCCTAGGGACCCACGGGTGAGTCATTCACTGACTCTGGAAGGATGTGCTGTGCCCCCTTTCCTCCCCACTCCACCCTTACCCACCCAAGGGCTGCAGGAAACTCAGGCTCTGGCTGCTTCCCATTTGCTCTAATGTTACTGCGGGACTCCGTCTTTTGCTAAGAGCCCCACCATTATAACATAATTACTGCTGAAAATGACCTTTAAAATATGTTTTAAATTCAAAATGTCTTTAAACCCTTCACTGAGCACCATTTTTCAATTTCAACGACTGTTTTCCTTTTTGGGGGAAGTGAGGAGTGGGGAGTGAAGGAAGGAGCCCTTGGCGTGGATTTCAAATGTTAATCTCTCCCCATTGCAGAGGAAGCTTCGCAGGGGGCCTTGGAGGGCCAGAGGAGGGAACACAGACCGCCCTTGCTCACAACCTTAATGTTAGGGGCCTGAATCTCTAGAAGCAATAGGTTCTGCCCACAGCTCCACTCACCTGTGCCTCTGTCCCCAGCCTGCAGCCTGAACTTGTTCTTTGGAAACACCACCAAAGAAAGGGCTGCGAACAATAGAGCTTGGGGTAGTTCCTTCCCATCCTCCTCCAGTTTTGCTTTCTCATTTTCCCTTCTTCATGCAGCATTCAGTTTGCCACTTGCTTAGCAACCTGCAGAACCCCCTTCTCCATTGCTGCAGACTGGGGCCCTCCTCCACTCCCTACTCCCTCACCTCCATCTTTGCCCTGGCTGGCTGAGGCACCTGGTCCCTCAGACAGCTTGTGTTCCTTGCCACTTCTGCCCATTCTGATGGATAGCAGACCAGGAGCACAGCTGGTAGAGGAGGTCAGGTACAATAGCTGCAGGTGCCCCTACTCCTGCCCCCCTGGTGGCTCACACCAGCTGGTCTTGGAGGAGGGTGTGACTTACAGATAGCCACAATGCTTCAGGGCCACATTCTCTGTCCTCATATTCCGTAGGAAACTGCTCTGCCTCCCTCCTGGAAGCATCCCCAAGCTGCTATCCTCACTAATCCATGCCCCACCCCCACTCCTCTTTTCCACCTCAGGAAACTTGCTACCTTGGCTGTCACTCCTGCGTCTTCAGATGTGGTCTCTGGTTTGTCCCCTCCTTCCTAGGGCTTTTCATGCCAGGCTTCCCTTTGTGCAGCAGCTGCCCTCCTCAGAAGGGGGCTTCCAGGGACTTGTCCCTAGTGGGTTATATGAGGGATAATTGAGGCAGTGCCTGCTAGAGGGGACAGAAACAGGTTGAGGCCTCCTGGCCCCTTAAAGTAGGTACTTCAGGGGGCTCAAGTCATGCTGGCAGCAACAGGATCTCTATTTTCTCCTTCTACTGGGATGAGGCCAATATAAGCCACAGGAGAGGAGAGAAGAAGGAGGTGATGTAGTGGTAGGTAGGATCATTAGTCCCTGAACTCCATTCATCCCTACTAGGGAGAGGTGGTCAGTGGACCTCAGACAGTTCTTTCAGTGTATTCTTGGAACTTTCCCTAAATGGCCCCAATTCCCACACGTATCCAACTTGTTCACTCCGTGAAAGTCAGTACACATTCCAAAACCAAACCAAAATGATGCAAGCTCTGTGCAGCTCTTTGGATCAACTGAGTTTTCACATTGCCATCTTCCCTCTGCCTGCCCAGGCCTGGAGCAGGCAGGAGGACTTGACAGGTGTGACCAGAACAGCAGAGAAGGGAGAAGGTAGAGGTCTGAAGAGAGCCCTGCGTGTTCCATGATGTATAGGAATAAGAGAACACATTGTTTCCCAAACTGTATCATAAATATTGTGTTTATAACATCAATTAAATGTTGGTGACTTAAATTACTTATAATGGTGATACTCAAGGAGTCATTAGCAAAGCCAGTACCTCTCACTCTTAGCAGGGGCCAACAAAGCTGAGGCTTCAAGCACCTCCCAGATGGTGGCTCCCGGGGCTTAAGGAATAGGGAGAGGAGGCAGCATGGGAAAGGAGAGCCCCCACCACAGGGTGGAGATGAGCGGGAGAAGCCACCTGGCCCGATACCCTGCCCTGCACAAGGCAGCCCCCTGGACAGTCACCTCCAGGAGCATCCTTCACCCAGGAGCTTTCCTGCAGGGGTGGAGGCTCTAAATCTGGGACTGAGGGAGGCAGTGGTTTTGCCAGCGAATGCTGCAGTGGGCACTGGGTCCCCACAGAGAGCCATGCTCACGCACACACACGTCTCTGCCTTCTTGTAATGTTGAATCTGGTAAAGGATAAAGACAAGGATCAGTCAGGAGTAAGAGCATGTGTGGCTATCAGGGATGGTGGGAGATACCTGCAGTGGCCCCTCCCTCTAACTGAGGCAATGGGACTCACTGAAATCACAGAAGGTCATACTGGAGTCCTCACTTCCCACAGCCTTGATCATCTGCCCCTCTCCTCAATACCCTACCTTCTCTGAGCCTCCTCTGCCTCTGGGATGACTGCCTTCCTCCACCTGTGCCTCCCCGCCACTCTACATGCACACAGTGGCCCCATCACAATCTGTGATCATCCCCACTGAGAGGGAAGTCCGGGGTCTTACCTCAGTCTTGCTGCCTCAGTAAGCCCTTGAGCACTTGTTCCTGCCCCCTGGTCTTGTGGCTATTCCCCTGTCCCACCCTTGCACTAGCTATTCCCTCTGCCAGCAGCCCTCTCTCCCCCAGATGCCACTTCCATTCACCATGTCTCAGTTCCTATGTCCCTCTCACCAAGGCGTGTTCTGACTTCCAATTTCATGCAGCTCCAGCCAGGGGTTCCATCTGCCACCTTGTTTTTATTTTGTCCATGGCACATATCTCTACCCTGATCTTTGCTAATCATCGTTCCCCTCTCCCAATTTAAAGATGAAATCCATGCACATGGGGATTTTCTTTGTTTCCCTCTGTAACTTGTCACCTTTTACAGTGGCTGGCTCAGAGCAGGGGCTCAGAAAATTAATGGCTGAATGCACAGGATAGGGATCCATCTGGGCAGTTCTGGGGCACACAATCCGATGGGATGCCATCAGCAATGTCTCTAACAACAGGGGTTACGTGTACCAGGGTCAGAGGTGAAGGGAAGGTCCCACCTTCAAGGAACCTCAAAAGCATTAGGGAGCTCCAAGCTTTGTGGAGCTTTGTGGGCCTGAGAAGCTGGGGAGACTTCCTAGTGATTGGGGAGCTCACAGTAAGCAGAAGATCCGGGTGATGAAGGGTTATGGGCTCCAAGCTCCAAGCTCTGGGTCTGAGGAGTACAGGCTGCAGGAGAGCATGCGTCAGCCCACTGGACTCCAAAGGGAGTGGAGAAGCAGGAGGAGGCATTGGATCACAGGGCTGGGAATGTGACTCACTCAGCCTGGCCAGCTTCCAGAAAATTCTGTGCAATCAAGCAGAGAAACACATTTGAGAAAACAGAATTGTGAGAGTAACTTTGAGGCCTCCGTTGCCATGGGAACATATCTGTAAATACTTAACTGCAAACATTAAATGACATACAGGGAGGAGTGAGGCAGGGTGCTGGCTGGCACCGTGGGAGACAGCCCAATCCACCGGTGCCCACCGTTCATTGCAGCCCAGGTTTCTCAGCCTTGGAGTCCCTCCCCTTCTTCTAACCCTCCTTCCAGGAGGGCAGGGTTCCAGTTCTCTGCTAGTGTATCCCAGGACCCAGTGACTGGGCCTCTGGCCACTCCATTTATCACCCCTCACTTCTAAGGCATGGACACAGTAAAATAACATAGAAATCAAGAAAATCTTTGCAACAAGTGAGTTTGAGAGACCCATCTGTTTTGCCTTTAGGAGCACCTGGACCAGCTTGGTGATTCAGGCCCGCTCCTCTCATCTGCTGTGCTCAGATCTCCCACAGCTTCTTTGCCCAGGGCACCTAGCCAGTCCTACCTCTCCCATGGTGATGGCAGGAGGCCTGGGAGGGAGCTCCCCACAGAGCCCTCTGTCCTGGCTAGACACTGGCCTGTCTGCTCTGGTCCTGCTTTGAGGTTCTTAACCTTTCTGGGTCACAGACCCCTTTGGGAAACCAAGAATGGGCTTGCATCCATCCGTTTAAGTGTTCCAAAAAGGTTAGGGAGCACAGCTGTCTGTCAGGCCCTGTGCAAAGAACAGAGTGACCCCTGCCCTCCTGGGACATATGAGTTAGGGAAATGGGCAGGCTGTGTGCAAGAGACTCAATGGGAAGAGATGATGACAGCTTGTCAGTCAGTGTTCAAGGTCAGGAAGAGGCTCAGCTTATGGTAGAACAGCAGGAATATACGCAGGGGATGGGGCAGATCCTGTATAATTTTGTAGACCATTTTAAAGACTCCATCTTATTCAGAGTGAAGCAAGAGGCCACCAGGGGGCTTGAGCAGAGTAGCAGCATGCCCTGTCTAGCTCTGGCAGCTGTGTGGAGACAGCATGTAGTGGGTCAGGTAGAAATAGGGGACGGAAGGTCACTGCAGTGATGCAGAAGGCATGGACACAGCTAACGGCATGATCCTGGCACGAGAAGAAAAGCCACACCCCTTCTCCCTGGAGGAGGGAGCATTTACAGATCCTTGGACAGTTTTTCCAACTCTCCAGATGCTCCTAGACCCCAGGGTTCAGCTATAGCCACCCTGATTTAGACCCCAGCCTCTCAGGTCTCCCACCTCAACTCTAGTTGACACTGCTAACCCTCAGCCTATTTGTGGAGTGAGGCCCAGCACAGGCCACGAGAGGGGACAGTTAACAGTAAAGCCATCAGTGGCAGTACCTCTGACCAAAGGGACTCCTGGCTCCAAAACACCCAGCAGGCTCCACTCAATACCTAGTCAAGACAGGCTGCTGCTCACCTAGCCGGGCTTCTGGTCCCTTGGATGACCTGAGAAACATGGAGGAATCTTACAGATGTCACGCTGAGTGAAGGCCGCCAGGCCAAACAGATATAGAACTAGTGAAGTTTCAATATAGGCAACATGAAACACTGGTGGACAAGTGCAGAGACAGTGTCCAGGGAACTTTCTGGGGAGAACTTTCTGTCTCTGTCTTCATGGAGCAATAGGGGGTGTATCCACATTTTCAAAGCTGTTTAAATTACACATGTATAATTTTGCATATTTCACTGTTTACAAATTATATCTTAAAAAATAGGCTTTACAAGTATGGCATATCCCAGACAGAAATAGGAGTCAACTTCCTAAGAAGACTCACCCACCAAGGAAAAATGGTCCCTTACCCTTGTGGGGTACTCTGAGGCAGCTGCAGGGAGGGGAACTGCTCTGATAGAGGAGTGCAGGTGGAAAAGTTAGAGACTGATGTTGGAATAAAGTGATTTTGCATTTTAAAAGGGAGTTCTGAAGAAAGCAATGGTTACCCACAAAGAGATGACACACTGATGATAGGACTCAAAACCCTTGGCAGCCAGTAGGTAGGGGCCTCCCAGTTCCAGCCAAGTGCTATACCTAGCAAATAATGTTCTGTGTGGCCATGATGGACAGAAGAGCAGGACAGAGAAGGAAGAAACCCTGTTCTTATCTCACCCCTTTCAGCTGTCTCTCTACTAGCCTCCCAGCCCTACTTGGCTGCCTGGCCTTTGCCTCCCCCGTTCCCCTCAGATCCTCCTCATTATCATATCTCCTTTTATGGTTGTAGGTGAGCCATCTAGAGAGTCTATCTCAGTCTGATGTGTTCCTCACCTGGCCCAGACCAGGTCCCTGTGGGTGGGAAAAGGCTAAAGGAGACATTCTGCTCCCTGGGTACTACTGACTTAACCACTCCTAGAACACTTACCATGCCCACCTGGACAGTCTGACAGCCTCCATTAGGAAACAGGAAGAGACAGGATGATGCTGTCTCATGGGTGGGTCATCAGTATGGGCTGATGGAGGAGCAGCAGAAAGCCATTAGGCTTTCAAGATGGAGGCAAACTACCACCAGCAACGGAAGGCTGATAGTACGAAAGTAGAATGCCTGAAAGTCCCAATATGCCACAGCAGGTCTGCAATCACCCATTGTCCTGAACTATTAATACTGTTTCCCTTCAGACTAACAAGAGTCCCAGTTTGGGCAATCAATGTTATGTTCACTGGCTCATTTAAAACAAAAAAGATAGCTGAATGGCAAAGCCAAGAGGCAGGTGTGCCCGTAAGTGTGCCAAAAGGCTGGCATGAGGGCTGTTGCAGGGGACAGGGAGAAAGGAAGGAGACAGCGGGAGTGGCAGGGAGTGAGGGGACCAGGAGTAGTGTGCCTGTGCATGCCAAGGGCTTCAGCGGCTCCCTGCAGGGATCCCTCCCCAAGTGAGCTGGTCACAGCAATCTCATAGGCTTGTATACACAAAAGAAGTTAAAGACCCAGGAAAGTGATACAAGCTGCATAGCTTGTTTAGTGATGAATTAGGACACATGCCACACCTCAAGCCTAAATTCCTCTCTCACTGTCCAAAGCTAGTAGGAAATAACCCTGGGCAAAGGGTGATAATTGGTTGTCCCACTTCTGTAGGACTCCTCTGGCCCACCCTAGATTTCCAATGGGGATATGAGTTGGATCACATTCCAGTGCCACTAACTGCGACCTTGGGTGAGCTTCTTGTAGGTCTCAGTTTCCTTCACACAACAATAGTGTCATCTCTGATGACTGGCTCAGTGCAGGAATTCCAAAATAGACAGAGCCCCCTCCCCGAGACCAGTGCCCCTAAAGCAGGGATCTGGGATGGGCTGAGGCAGCATCCAGGAGAGACCCCAAACACCAGGGGCTTTCAGAACAGCCCCTCCTAGAGGAAGGTGAGGCACAACTTAAAGAAATGCTCCCTCCCTGCTTTACATCAGAGCCCTAAGGGAAGAGGGAGGGCTGTTCTTCACTGCCTTGGCTCAAAAAATGGACACCCACAGGATAGAGGCGATGCCCCTGGGATGTGTATTGGGGTCTTCCCACCAATTATATCTTCTGGGGAAGCAAACTCTAAACTACATCTAGGCAAAATCAGAGGAGTTTGACTTATGTATTTCTTCAGTCCTCACCAGCAAAGAGAAATGGTCTTCAGGATGAGAAATGTAGGTAAACATTACAAAAAAGAAAGTTAGCATCTGAAGAAGGCAAGGAGATCAAATCGAGCCTGGTAAATGAGCTTGTCTCTCCAGGCCAGAGCAAACTCTGAGCACAAATCGGATGGGTCCGAGGGCTCTCAGAGCTGCTGGGGGTCATCTTGGAGACTCTCTGGAGCCCAGAAAGGGACAAAGGTCTAAGTTTTAAAAGGTGAAGAGGCTGAGTTGAAACAAACAAACAACAACAACAACAAAAATAATCAGCAGCCTGGCAATACGGAATACAACCTTCGACAAAGTTCTGGAACAAATTTTTCAAACTGGTGGCTTGAGAGAACTTCGGGAGACATGATGGTAGCTTAGGAGCTACCAGGTTCTACTCAGAGTAAGGGAACTGGGGATCTGTTTTGATAAGGGATGTCCCATGTATACACAGAGAAGCAGTGTCTCACCTGACACTGTCACTTAGTGAGGGTGCCTCACAAAGTTACCCAGGTAACTTAGGGCTGGGTGGGCAGGGAGGGAGGTCCTTGGTGACATCTATGGCCATGGCCTTTGTCGTTGTCACCCTCCTTTTTGCATTCTTATCAAGGACTTCACGGAATGGGGGAGTACAGAAGCTGATCAAAAATGCTGAGGACCCACAGCTGGTCTGTGGGATGAGGTGCTGGATAATAGATTCAAAATCCAAAGACGTCTCCCCAGTGAAATTGTCATTCCAGTTGCAAAAGCACGGGAGTTCCTTTCCTGTCCCACCCTTCCCTGCACAGCAGAAGACAGATTCAATAGCTTCCCTTCTAGCACCCCATAACCTGACCCCCAACCTGGTTGGGATGGAGGGTATCAAACGTTTTCTGGAAACTTCCCTCCCTTCTCCCTGACTGCCACATGTTTCACATGATAATCAGGCACACTTTGGGGTCCCAGGCTCCTTTGAAAATCTGATGGAAGCTATGAACTCTTTATCCAGGAGAAATACCCAGAGATATGAAGTGGTGATGACCATTGCACAGGTCCACAGGTCCCCTGTAGCCTGTTAAATAACTTCTTGGGAAGCCAAGTGTTTTCAATAGCCAGCCCCTGCCTGCAGCCTGTCTGGTGGTCATTAGTACCTCAGTGTCACTCCGTCTATTCCTTTCTTCATGGGGGAATAAGGGCAAAGTTCATGTAACCCTTAGTGCCTATGCTGGGTTGAACAGTGTCCCCCAAATTCATGTCTACTCACAACCTGTGAAAGTGAGCTTATTTGGAAACAGGATCTTGGCAGATGTAATCAAATTAAGATGAGATCATACAGGATTATGATAGGCCCTAAATCTATGTGATTGGTGTTCTTAGAAAAGGAGAAAACACAAAACATACAGGGAAAGCACTATGTGACAATGGAAGCAGAGATTGGTATGATACAGCTACACAATAAAGAAAGCCAAGACTTTCTGGCAAACACCAGAGGGGAGGAAGAAGCAGGCAAAGATCCTCCCCTAGAGTCTCAGAGAAAACTCAGCCCTGCTGTCACCTTGATTTCTGTCCTCCAGCCTCTGGAACCATGAAAGAACAGATTTCTGTTGCTTTAAGCCACCCAGTTGTGGTAGTTTGTTACAGCAGCACTACAAAACTAACACAGTGACTGAAGGAACCTGGGGAAGCAGGTATAAGTCCCCCAGGGATTCCCATGAGCCCAGCAAATCTGTGACTGGGTTTCCACCCCGTTCCTCACCCCAACCACATTTCGTGGGGTCTTGTTGGTGCTGATTTCACCTGAGCCGCTGCCACCAGGCAGCCCCCAAGCTTTGCCAGTGAGAAGGTTACAGGCCACTTAAAAAGAAGTTAGAAATCCCAGCACATCCATCTTAATAAGTTTTATTACAGCCTGCCAGTTTAGACTAATGACTAATTTACTATATAAAATACCAGCAGCATTTTTTTTATTTTGTTAATTAATTATCTCAAACAAAGGTGAAATTTATAAAAGTGTCCAGAAAATGGTGCACATTGTAAAATCGCCTTGCAGCAGGAAATGCAATTATTCCTAAGCAGGATCAAGTTATTACTATATTGACTTAGTTACTTTATGACTTTGTAATGGATTTCTTCATTATTTTCTTGGGATTGTGGCATTCGTGATTGCATTAAAGTCTCTTAATCTATGCAAATATCATTAGGGACCACTAATAACCTCAGCAACTTTCCTTCATCCAGGGAATGTGCTAAGTACTTGGCCTGCACAGGTCACTTCTGGAGAAAGGGAAGAAAGCCAGACAGGAGGACATTCTATTGGGAAGCCCTCTCCATTCAGTCTGGCTAGAGGCAGAATGAGTGGGCACCTTATTTTGGTTTTGAGGCTCTCAAGAAGGTCCCTTTGCTCCAACTCTCTTACATCTTTCTCCCATGAGAGGGATGGATATGTCACCATAAACCTCCATCTTATTGAATTAAGGCTTTGGAGGGCCTCCTTTAGATGTACCTGATCTGGAAAGAAATACTCATTGACCTGGTATCTATCATGGAATTGACACCATGTTCAATGAGTGCCTTAATTTGTTCTAGCAGCTGTAACAAAAGTGCCAGATACTGAGTAGTTTATAAACAACAGAAATTTATCTCTCATAATTCTGAAGGCTAGGAAGCCCAAGATCAGGGTGTCTGATAACCTCACTTAATGTAAAAAGGACAAAAACAAGCTCCTTCAGGCCTCTTTTATAAGGTCACTAATCCCATTCACATGGGCTATGCCATAACCTAAAGCCAAAGGTCCCTAATACCATCACCTTGGGCGTTCAGACTTCAATGTATGAATTTTAGAAGGGCACACAACATTCAGGCTGCTGCAGGAAGCATAAGACCTTGCCGTGATGGGACAAGGGACTGGTCAGTTTTACAAAGGCTAGAAAGAGCACTGGATCTGATTGTGGGTGGTGTCTGAGTAGAGTTGGCCAGAATCAGATGTACTAGTGATCACCTGTAGACCCTAGCAACTAGGAGAGATATCCCCAATGTGGTAGAACAGAGGAGCCTTTAAGTAGAGTTAATCACCCTATAAGCAGCCACCAAGTCAAAGGGACACTCAATACCCATCGCCTTATCAGCCAGGACATAAGGCTAGCCCATGGCAGCAGACTCCCCATTTTTCAACCAAGGTAGGCAGTGAGACTAGTTTGAGCTCCTTTTACCAATCCCAAAACTGGTCACACCATTAAGAAACCAAATCCAAGCCTCTAGCCCCTAACTCCAAGCAGTTTCCCATTTTGCTTTTGCTGGAGATACACCTTGATCACTCCAGGGCATGGGGTGCAGAGCACTGTGTGTGTGAGTCCTGGCTCCTTTCCCAACCTGGAGCTTTTTCAGACTACACTGCACATCCATCCATGCGTTACTGTCACTCTTCATTCCAATAGCGCTTGAGGAGCTTGCTCTATGAGGCAGGCACAGAGCCAGGCCCAGTAGTGGAAAGACACAAAGCTCCCACCCCCACATCAGAGGAGATGCTGACTCATGAGTATTAACGGGAAACTGTTTTGGGACACAGTCACTCTTGCTCTCCTGGTTATTATCATTTTGGCCACACAGAAGGATGGGCTTGATTCAGGCTCAGAGTAGGGCAGGAACTGGACCCAGATCTCAGTTTCTGGAGCCCAGGGCTAGAGGACACTTTACTTCCTGTGTATCTGGGGTGGTCCCTGCCCTGCACTGTCTTGCTGTGCTCTTGCAGGTGAGCTGGGACCAGCCTGGGATTCACTGTGCTGCAGCACTTGCTCCTCCTCCCCAGAGCTCCCTCTGCCCTCCTTGGATCAGCATTCCCAGGCTTCTCAAGGTTAAGGAGCCATTTTTAACATCAAAAATGCATCAGCACCCCCCTTGACAGATGTTACACTCTGAATATCCATTGTTTGAGAGAATGCAAAATGACGAAAAGTTACCTTGAATTGGGCAGTGCTTTCAAATGGATTTGTATTTTTTCGATCACAACAGCATCTATGTGCATTTAAAAAATAGTCACACATACCTATAAAAAAACTATTTCTGATGCAGTAGGCAGACAAATTTGAGGTGCCTGAGACCTCAAGCATGGTACTTCTGTTATGAGCGGTCTAGCTGTTGTGCCATGGGTGGAGAAGAGGGTGGGAACAGGCAGGGACACTTGCTCTGGCCATAAAGGGCCGACCCAGACTGAGAGCCATTGTTGTCCCTTCTTCTCCTCCTCCAGTTCTTCCTCCATCAGCTTTTTCAACCCCCTCTTTCTCACCCTAAGCCCCGGCTGCAGTTGGGAGCTCCTCGCCTACAATCCATGCACTCCCACCCCACCATGCATCCTGTTATTATTGCAGGCCCTCCCCTCCAGCCCGGCCTGACTGCTCTTTGGCCTCCCCACAAAGTCCTTCTCTCAGTCACCAGGCTCCTCCTTCCCACCCTGGCCTCCCTTGACCCTGATCCCAGCCCTTTCCTTTCAGGATGCCTCCTTCCCTTCTCCTTTTCCATGCAGACACTACAGGCCTGAAAGCTTAGCTAGTCCTTTTGATCATAAAAGACATTTTCTGGTAAAATCTGTCATGTTGAGGTGACAAGAGCCACCACATTTCAAAGGCATCCCTGGAGAGGGCAGTGCTGAATCCAAAGGTGTGGAACCCCCAAAATGGAATTCCAGGCTTGTGTTTTACTTTATTGCCCAGGACAGAGAAGGCCTGATGCAGCTGTTAGAGAGGCCAGGCTCCAACTCCACCCACACTACTCACTGCCGGTGGGTGTGGGCTTCAGTCTTTACTGAGCCTCTGTTAACTGATCTGTCAAATGGGGATGTGATCCTGTCACAGGTAGTGAGAAGTGAGTGGAATGTGTGGAAATGCCCAGCTGGCTCAGAGCTGACTGTCAGGACATTCCCGGGGGCAACCACAAGATTCTCAGATGTGGCTGCAGAAGAGTGGGAGGGTGAACTGGGGGTACCAGACAGTAAGCCAGAATCCTCACCCACTTCCTTCACTCCTAGGGCACCTGCTTCATGCATAGTGGCTTCCACAGTGTTTGTCACTCAAAGTCACCTCCCTTGAGACCTTTCAGTGGTAGGGTCGTGTCTTGCTTTTCAAAACCTGATTCTTCAGCTCCTTGTAAACAGGCCCTTGAGCTGAGTAAAGATTTTCGCATTTTCTCCTACCACCAGGTTCCCTTCCTTCTCCTTACCTCTCCCCAGAGATGGGAGGCAAGCTGGTCTGTCCTCACTGCCCATGGCCTCAGCCAGGATGATGCTGCATCCCAGCAAACCCTTCATGTGCCATGATGTGTTGTCCCCATCCTTTCTCACCCCATTATCTGCATCCGGCCCTGCCCTTCCACAGCTGGGTCATTCAGACCCTAATTTGGAAGCACTTTTACCCAAAGGTCAGTCTACTTCTGATTTGTCCTAACAAAGTACCTAATGTAGTTTGTTGACTGACAGCATGACTGATTAGTGAATAACTGGAAGGATCCAGGGCAGCCCAAAGCAGGTGTCTGAGACATGAAAGACCCCCTTTCTTTCACTCTGTAACCAAATATTGCCAACCAGAAGGCCTCAGGAAACCCCCGCCTTTAATGACAACAGCAGGTTCCTCTGTTGTTAGCAATGCCAGCCACACACCAACAGTTAACATGCTGCCACCCTTCAAAATAGTTTGTTCCCTTGAGGAAGCTGACACTCCCCACTCAATCTCACTAGTCATTACACATAATGCAAGTCATGCAGTCTCCAGAGCCATGTGTCCCTGAGTTCACGGCAGCTTCATGGCCATCTGGCCTGGTGAGCAGAGCAAAGGACTACCTTCTGCATGGTAGAAGAGAGCTCAGGAGCTAGACCACATGGGTTCGAATCCTGGCTTTGCTGTTTATCAGCTGTGGGACCTCCAACAAGTTGTCAAACTTCTCATGCCTCAGTTTCCTCATTTGTAAAATAGGGGTAACTACCTCATAAAATGTAAGTGCTCTGAATGTTGCTTGGTCTGTAGTGAGTGCTCAGGAAGAACTTGCTATCCTGTCCACCTGACATGAAGGCATGGTCTTGGCTTAAAGTACCAATGGCTGAAAGAATCTCTGTGCACATCATAGGGGCTGACACCTGCCATCTATCATGCCTGTCAAACTCCAAAAGCCCCTCTCTGTGGGGCTGGAAGCCATTTCTTTGGCCTTTGAGGAGCAAGCACCTATACTGGATCCATCCCTCCCCACAGGAAGAGAGGTCCTCATCAAGTACAGTGGGGGCTTAGGGGGTGGGCGTGGCCTGCCTGTAGACTCAGAGAAACCAAGAGAAATCTTCATATGTCCAGAATATACCAACCTGAATGCAACCCATATAACCACAAACTCATTGGAAAATGTGGAGTTTCAGGGCCTGAAGTTGAAAGAGAATGATACGTCTGGAGCTGAGGAGGGTTTCTTCCTTTTAGAATCAGTACCCAAACAGGTGTGGGTGCCCCCACATCTAATATTCTGACCATTTGCATTTAGACCCCATTATCTGAAGTCCTTAGAAACATCTTAGCCATCCATCCATTCACATTTACCTGTCGCCATTTATGTGCCATCCATCATAAATCTATCTGCTTTCTGCAATCATTTTTCTCTCATCTGTGTATCTATCTATCATCTAACATTTAATCTGGATATCTAGCCTTTATTAATCATGTCTACCATCCATCCATCCATCTCTGTGTCTATCAGGAGTCCATTATCAGTTAGGAGTTAACACCGTGTGTACTTAAGCATGGGCCTCCAGTTTCCATGGGGTGTGTGGCATGACCTCCCTCCAGGAGGGTTGAGGTGACTGGGTCAAAGTGAGAGAGGAAGAAAACCAGAGGATTGATTAAAGAGAGTCCAAGTCTTCTCTCTCAGAGTAGGGCTGGCTGATAGAGGAAGTGGGAAGGGGCATAAGAAAGAAAAGAAGAGGAAGAGGAGGGGACTAGCAAAACCATGTCTAAGGGTTGTTGACCTAGAGAACTCCCTCTCATGCCACCTCTCCAAATCAGAGCATTCTTTCAGGATGAGTCCTGTGAGTGACAGAAGGGATCAGGATCAGGCACTAAGGAATAGAAGGTGAGTGCTTCCATCACTCCCAGCACAAACAAGGCCCCGAATCCTGCAGCCTGGAGGAATGCACTCCTGCAGGCAGGGGGAGGCCCAGAGACATGGTGCACAACAAGAGGGGACAGCTTGGAAAAGACCCATTGCAATCCTTCGCAGCCCTGGCTACATGTTGGTATCACCCGAATGGCTTTCAAAATCCAAAAACAAAAATACTGATGCCTGTACTCTACACCAATCAATCAAATCCAGATCTCAGGGGTCAGCCCTAGACATCTATATTTTCAAAATCCTCCAGGTGGCCTTCAACGCATCCAGGACTGATACAAGATCCAAGACAGCTGGTGCTAATCTCCAAAGGGTTGCCCTGAGAAAGAGGAGCAGGCCTTGGGCTCTGAGTAGATCCAGGGAGGCACCTAAGATGGCCTTCTTCAGGGCTGTGTCCTGGGTCTTGCATAGGCCAGTGGGGCTTCTTCCAGGGTGGTCAGGAAGCATCTCTTCACACTGGATCATGATGGAGGAGGCAAGGCCAAACAGACTCTGAAGATCCCATATCTACTCAGGATCCCCAGAGGTCCTTGGCACAAAGGACCGGGGTAGAGAGGGGCTGGGAGCTGTGGCCTTTAGGCCAGTCTCTTGATCTGTGGGACTCCTGTGTTAGAAAAGTACCTTACATTCTGAGGTGCCGTGTCTCCTCAGGAAGCTGAGCAGCAGGCCGTTAGCTCCTCCATCATCCACAGGAAACAAGGCATCACCCTCAATATTAGAAATGGGCAGTGGGTCAGAGGGGCAGGTGGTTTGCCCTGTATGCTGTGTTTTGTCTCTAGCGGTGACAGGGAATTCAAGGGAGCCCATGAGTACCCACCCTCTCAGGGCAGCATGGGAAATTGGGCCACAGCTCACAGGAGCATCAGCCTGTGGTCAGGCATGGAGGGTCACCTGTAGGCATCAACAACCATCCTGTGGCTTTGAGACTGAGCAGCTGCCCCACTCAGCTCGCTATCCCTTGCTCCACAGTTAATAGAGACAAACAGCTCCAAGGGGGTCTTCTATTTCTTCCCCAGCACTGTGGCCACTCGGAAATGATATTTTGCCTGTCAGTGAGATGCTTTTGACAGTAGCCCTTGGTCTCTCCTCCTGTCTCTTCCTCCCCCGTGGACCACCTGGCCCTACCTAGCCCCTGTAGCAACCTCCTTCCCTAGCTGGGATGAAACCCTCCTTTGTCTGTCTCCTTGAGAGCCGAGGACAAACTGGCCATAATTTATGCTCCTGCATGATATAAAGGAAAAAAAGGCCCCATTATGCTATAAATTATCCTGTGATGGGTGAAATGCCGTGAGTGTACCAGACGCCAGCGGAAACCCCATTAGACAACAGGGTTCTGCTGCTGAGAAGTCCCCACAGAGCTCCAGGCCGTCTGTCGTGTGCCGTGCGCCTGGTAAGGATAATGTAGCAGATCAAATGTATAATCAGTTACCTGGAGAGACGGCTGCGCACCAGCGCCCCAGCAAAAGGTGACTTCTACATAGAACCTCCACAGTGTTGGGCTCCCCCTGGAAGGCCTGACGCAGACTCACAGGTGGAGGGGCACGGGCCTGAAAGGGGCAGTGAGGGAGTGGGTATGGTCTCCAGAGCCCCCAGGGCTCAGCTCCTGCCCAACTCAGGACCCAAATGCCAAGGAATCATCTCTCAGGCCCAAAGAGACCATTGGAGTCCCCTCCCAGAGGGTGGTGATAGATATCAGGTTCTAGTTCTATCTGCACAAACATGCTGTAAGCCCCCAGAGGGCACAGAGCTACCCTTGCAAGCCCTCTTTACAGGAGCCATACCTCTGCCCTGAGCAGGGCCCACGGAGGGGCTTTTGGAGCTGGAGTGGGGAAACTGCAGGTAGGGGTGATTGTACAAGCAGGTTAGAAAAGAGAGGCCCCTCTCAGCCCCCAGATCAGAGGGTGGGGAAGGCCTGCGGACTCCAAAGGAAAGAGAATTACTTCTTGGGCATCCAGGGAACTTTAAGACACCAGGCTCTGGGCAGAGAGATGGGAGAGATGGAGGAGGGATTGTAAGGCTAACTGGGATCTCTGGACAATCAGGGATGGACATGAGAGTAGGCCACGGACACCCTGCCCATCCACCCTCTGAGTCCAAGCCTTGGTGGGATGCTAATTTTTTTTTTTTTTGATGTAATTTCAGTAACTTTATTTTCCTCTTACAATAAAGCTACTTTAACATTCTCCTCTATGTCCTCTGAAGGAATGAAAACATAATTTTGTTATTGGGGTAAAATTATTGGATACAAAAGAGGATCTTTTCACTTTGGTTTAGTTCCAAAAAGTTTTTTTTTTTTTTTACTTCTTTTTTTTTATTGGTTGTTCAAAACATTACAAAGTTCATGACATATCATCTTTCATACATTTGATTCAAGTGGGTTATGAACTCCCATTTTTACCCCAAATACAAAGTGCAGAATCACATCGGTTATACATCCACATTTTTACATAATGCCATATTAGTGACAGTTGTATTCTGCTAATCTTGAAGTATTTAGAAGGTAGAGTTAGCTAAAGGAATGCAAGGGAGGGAGGACTGGCTGCTATTTTCCAGCTCCTGCTTCCTCCCACCCCTGACATCAAACAGCCCAGTCCCAGAGGGAATGGAGCAGATCAAGGCCTGGCACTGCCTCGGCCCTGGGGGGGTTGGAGCCGGGTGAGGGTCTTCATTTGCATTCCATTGCGGCCCCCTCCTCCATCCCCATCCCAGCAGCCTTTGATCTGGTTTGATGTCTCCTTCAGCCTCTTCCCAGGCAGGAAGGCTTTCATCCTCAGGAGGCAGCTCCCAGCCCAGCTGCATTGCTGGCTCGGCTCTGGCACAGTGTGGTGGGGGGAGGAGGGAGGGCATGGTTGTCCTCTCAACTGGTCTACTTCATGCTGAGAGCTCCCTGAGGCCTGACGTGTGACCCCATATTCCAAGTGAAGGGGCTGTTCTCAGGGAGGGCAGTCATCCTGGTTGCATGGCTGCAGAGGGATCTAAAACCTGAGCGCATCACCCTGGTGTGGTCAGCGACTCTGGAAACTGGTTTTACAAACCTGACAGTAGGCAACTATTGGTTTCTCAAGCTCTGGAGAAGGTGGTGCAGACCTTCAACCCTGGCAGCACCTTCTTGATTAGATCGCAGGTCAAAGGCTATGAGGTGACTCTACCAGGGCTGGCAAGGAGAAGGCCAAGGAAGCCTCGGGATTTGGGAAAGGGTAGTCAGGCAACCTTAAAAATTGCACAGATGTATGTAGATTTGGATGAATCAGCTTGATTTCTATTTTCTGTTCAGAGCCATAGGTGCTTGCTGATCTGGACTGGGAGAATTCATAGAAATGGCTCATAGGAATGCTGAAGTGTAGCTCTCGGGAATGTGTTGCTTGTTTTGCTCAATCCAGGTAGGCCAAGGACTATCTCAGTGGTCTCCAAAACACCACCTGATAGATGGTCAGGGTGGTGGAAAGGAAAGCCTGGTTTCTTAAGCTGACCTGTCCTGGCATGACTTTGTTCAGTTCAGTGTCCCCAAGTGTCCTCTCTACACCTCTAGGGGGAGGGGTATTGCTGTCTTACCAGCCCAGTTACAATGGTTGTAACAGTCATAATAGTTGCATTTATTGAGCACGTGCTGTGCCAGGCACTGTGCTAAAAGCCTCGTGTATCTTAACTTACTTATTTCTCATGTGGCTCTGCCCAGGGAATGTATATACCTTGTCTTATGTTTGCACAACAAAAACATGGTAGAACTAGGATTTGACAGACAGCCTCATTTCCTTTCTGGGTCAGGTGTAGCTCCCAGCCCCCTCCTAGGGAAGAACTCCCCGACCCACAGGTGAAGTGAGAGAGAAGGACTGTACCCTTCACCCCCTAGACCCATGCCTCTGGGCCCTTAGGCACCAAGCAAATGAGCCTGAGACCTAGGATACACCTTGAGTCAGGGAAGACCCCATGGGAAACAAGCAGTCTAAGAGACCCCTGAGGACCCTGCATGGGATAGTCCAGGGTTTCAGGCTTTGCCCAGCAGCTGAGGGGCCATTCTGTGGGGTACTTGAGTCTGGGCTCTTGCTGGTCCTGATTACCCTCAGGACCGAAGTCTACAGGAAAGAACAAAAGCCTCCAGCTCTGTCATCATGAGTGTCTGACAGTTTCCTCCCACTCTTAAGATGTTGCCTTTGAATCTCCACATCTCCCAGCCACCCCTCTGTCCACCCACCATGTGCAGACCTCAAAGCCATTTATTCCCATGCTGGCCCCTGGCCCCAGGGTTCTCCCCAGTTCAGTTCCCTCCCCACAAACCCTGCCTCAGCAGCTGGAGGAAAGAGGATAGTAGAAGTCTATTACAGTAATAAAAGGCATTAACCATCTGAACACTCGTCCACAGTGCCCCAGCAGCCGTCTATCCTTAAGCAGGAAATATTGTTTAGTGCCGATGGTAATGAGCGAATCAAATTTTGAAAATTAAACCGGAATTTGAGCATTAGCGCAAGGATGCTGGCATTTGGCAAGTCGAGTGGTACTGCTGTCACCCGCCTCCTCCTTGCTCAGGGGCCACTCACCCTGCAGGGCCAGCAGCATGCTCCCCACACTTCTGGGGTGTGTGTGTATGGTGGGGGGCACTGGCTAACATAGAGCCCTAAAATATCTCTCTGTGATGCCTGTTCTAATCCTGAGGTTCCACCACAGACACATCATGCTTCTGTTTTTTTAACTCTCCTTTAAAAATGCAAACCCTTCCTGCCCTGACACCCCTGTCCCCTGTTCTGCCCTGACACCCCTAGATGAAGGAGCACAAGAGTCTTGTCTCCCAGTGGAGACAGAGATTCTGGCAATCAGACTCCACTGGGGTCTTCATATGTGCCTATAGCTTCCCAAGAGGTGTTACCCAGTGCACTTTATAGGTCAGGAAACTAAAGCTCAGGTTTAGACTGGAGTTCAGGAAGAATAAAAAACATTCTGAGGCCAGAGAAATGGAAGATATTTATGTTGGTGGGAAAGACAGCAGGAAGGAGGCTGTTGGAACAGCACTCAAACCTCCCCAGGGTTTGAGTTGCAAGTCTTGCCATAGGAAGGAACTAGTTGGGAGCAGTTGAGAAGAGCAGCCAAAGGTCCCTCACCTCCCAGCCTTGGCTCAAATTCTGCTGTGCACCGGGAGCCCTGGCATCTGCCCTATGCATATGACCTCCTCCTGGGACCCTTCAGGATATGGCCACATTCCCCTTCCCCAACCAGCCCCTTCAACCTGCAGCCCAGCCTGAACTACTGGATTTAAGACAGACTGCCAGGCCTGTCTGTTCTCTCTTATCTGGAGCTATGGCAGAGACTCTAGGACCCATGGTCTAAAGACTTTAGATTCTCCAGGAATCTCAGAACCATGCATAACCTCCCAACCTATTTAAAGAGAAAATCCAGAAGGGCCCTCAAGACTTATCTCAGGTCCTCTGTTCAGGCAATTCCCAGGCACAGAGTAAGTACTCAATAAATATTTGCTGAAGGAGTGGCCAGAGGAGAAATCCAGTAAATGTTAGGTGCTCTGGCCCAGCCTCTCCTGGAAAGACTGCCATCCGATACTTTTATCCACTTTGTAGGGGTAGGATATGGGGCACAGAGCCAAGCTGCCCTCCCCCTGGTTGCAGGCAGGGTTGGGACTGGCTCCCATTTTCTGTTTTCCAGTCCTTCTTGGGAACCACACTCCCTGTCCCCAGAGTCCCAGGTGCTCCCACATACCTGCAGACATAAGTACTCCATTTTAAAAGAGCAGGAGTCAGCAGCAAGGGCCATGCCACTGAAGACCAAGAGGCTGGGATTGATTGAGGTTCAGCTGAGGGCACTCCTGTGCACCCAGGTGCTGCCTCTCCGGAAAAGCACAAGACCTTGGTGTTATCCAGGGTTCTGCCAGCTCTACCACTTTGTGGCCTCATTCCTCCTTAGATAGGCACACTGGTTCTGGGGGCTGCAATGTGGCATCCCAGCTAGCCGTTGTCTTGTTAGAGGACCTATTGATTATGGAGGTACTGGCTCCCCATCTGGATGTCAGCTCCAGTGAGTATCTCCACCTTTTGTTCAATTCTATAGAAGCAGTGCTTAGAGAAACTTCTGGTACAGAGACAGTGTTTGTCAGGCAGTTGCTGAATGACTACAGGAACATGCTCCCTTTGCTCTACCCCATGCCCAGGAGGAGTCCATATAAAGACCCCAGGGTGGGAGGTACAGAGATGTCTGCACTTCCTCCAGGCCTCTGGCATGTCCTGTGTAGCCTGACAATCAATGTTTGCCTGTGCTGGGTACTGGCCTTGGCCCTGGGAGTTGGAAGGTGGCACAACATGGTGTCCTGACCTGAGCTGGCCTGTGTTGAGTGGAGGATGACAGACTCCCAATGCTGGCCTCTGATCGCTCACCATATCCTGGAACCCCCCAGGGGTCTCAGTGATCTCTCAGTCAGGGGCATCTTCAGCCCACCTGCACACTGGCTTTGAGGACTTTCCTCACCGTATCTCCTTTGGCCAGTTCCAGCAATGTCTACCTGAATAACTTTTCAGAGGAGCAGCAGCCCTCTTACACCCTGATCACGGGAGACAGTGACTTAGGGCACCCAGGAGAGGGAGCCCACCAGAGCCTCCCCATCACCCAAGGTCCCTAGCTTAGAGAGCTGGGTGTGGCCAGGGTCTGTTCAGCCTACATTGGGAGTTAGGATCTGTGTCCACATTGGAGGAAGGTGAGCACTCATCAGGAAGCTCAGGCAGTCTCTGAGACTCTTGCTAAGTTGGTATCAGATCCAAGACACCAGCTGAATGGTACCACTCGTCATCTAACAGAGCTTGGGACATTGCCTAGGGAACCAGAAAGAAGGTGGGCAGGGAGAGTAGATTACAGGGTGATAATCTCTCTTCACTGGTCACCCACAGCCCAAGTCTGGTCCATCCTATTATCTCAGGTGCCCTCTCTACCCTAAGTGTGGATCCTCTCTGCAGAGGAGGACCTGTCTACTCTGTCTACTCACAGCAGGGGTGATCTTCCTGGCCAAAATAGGGCAGGGAAAACCAAGGGGGCACAGTATCCCATTTCCTTTTTCTTCTATCTAGAGAAACCCAACTAGTCCTCACTATTACTGCTTTCCAGGCCATTACCCCTGCAGCATCTCCCAGAATCCTAGCTATGTGAGGAGAATATATTTGTCCCCATTTCACAGATCTAGAAAACTGAGGCAAGGAGCAATTAGTTACATAGTCAGGTGTGAATCCCTGAGCCTGCCCAGAAGGAGATCTGCTGGGAACTCAGAATCCTTCCAGCCAAAGACAAGCCTTAGGACCACAGTACCAAAAACCCAACTAGAAACAGAGAATACAAACTCAACACATTCAAGGATCCTAAAACAAACATTTGAGTGAGGTGGGGTTAATTCGAGAATACCTGGAAGAAGTGGGTCTGAGGTGTCTTCTTGCAACCCTTCAGAAAGGCAGACTAGCTGCACTTTCCCTGAGGAAATTGGGATGGGCAGGAGAGGGGAAGCCTGGCAAAGGTCTCCAGAGGGACACAGGCTTGCAATGAAGAAATGTGCAGGCAAAGGACTTCAGGGGAGGGGAAGAGAAATTAGCAAAAAAAAAAAAAAAAAAAAACCACTGGCAAAAGGAAAGAGGCTGGATAGAAGACACGTGTGGATGAATTTTAATGCAATCAGAAAGCTGTCATAATGATAATAAAGGAATACATTCAGACGTCAGGAGAGGGAAGGCAAGGAGCTGTGTCCCAGCATTTAAATCAGGCTGGGGGAGGAGGTGCTTCTCTTTCCTTCCTTTTTCTTTCCAATAGAGGAAGTGGAATTTCTAAACTGGAGGGCCAGGGATTTGCAAGGGGCGGGGTTTCACTTCAAAGTTTCTCTGGAAATTCCATTTAATGGGAGCCAAGGGCTGGGGGAAGGAGGAGACTGGGCTTTGCCTCAGAGAAGTTTCAATTGCTCTGCAAGAGGAGGAAAAGCTCCCCTTTCATTCAACTGAAACATTGCTACTGCTGTGTGCTGCCCTGAGTCTAACCTTAGGGCCCCACCTTGGTCTCTGTTTCTTTCTCTTCTTTCTGCCCACCTCTCTTCTCCTTGCTTTTTGTTTCAGATTCCTTTTCCTCTGTCTCCTGCCATCTCGGCTCTCCCTCTCCACTTCTAATTTCATCTCTTTCTATTCCTCTTCACTTCCTCCCATTCACTCTCTCCCTCTGTTTTTTCCCCTTGGTTTGGAGTTGATGAGCTGGGAACCCCACAGGACTGGAGATGAGGTGAAATATGCCCAAAGTCCTGCCATGACCCAGAGTCAGATAGAGCAGCCCAGGCTGAGGCAGGTATAGGGCTGGGTTCTGGCACCAGAACTTCTGCCTCAGCCCAACTATGTGAAGGGCCAGGCTGATGTTGTTCCCAGTCCCAGAGCTGGTAACAGAAACTGCCAATGGGTCCTGCAGGTTAAGGAAGGAACAGGGATCCAGCACCACCTCATCATTGAGAACACAGTCAGTGCCAGTGCATCTGGGCTAAGGGGTACCCACAGGGTAAGAGCTCTCTGCAGAGGACCTGGGGTTGCTTGCTTGGCTTTGCTCTAGACCAGGGAACAGTCCCTTAGTTCTATCTGAACTCTCTGGGCAGTGAGGACTCTCTGGAGGGAGATGGGGGGGGGGACACGAATCAACCACCTTGGGAACAGAGGGACATCAGGGTCTGAGTGCCCTTGTGTTCAGAGGAAATCACAAACACATTACTATTTGCAGTTTTGGGGGTCAGCATTTCTGCAGCTTTCACTGTGTCAATCATTTACCAGTCCATAAACATCTAGTAAGTGCCTGCTGAGAGCTGCCACCACTGGGACCTCGTTCCAGTCACTATGGCTGCATTCTAATTTAGCCCAAAACCAAGTGGTGTAAACCAACTGTTTATTATGCTCACAGATTCTGAGGGTCAGGAATTCACAGGGCTCAGAAGTCTTGCCTCTACTCCAGAATGTTTGAGTCTCAGGTGGAAGACTCACAGGTCAGGAGCTGGAATTATCTAAGGACTCATTCACTCACAGGTCTGGTGGCTGACATTGGCCTTCAGCTGGGTGCACTGGGTGCATCAGTGGAGTCCGTGTGGGCTCACTGGAGGGCTTCACATCATGGTGGTTGGTCTCCACAGAGCAAATATCCCCCAAAGAGAGAGCCAGCCAAGAGCTGCTCCCTTTTATAACATAGTCTAGGAAGTTATAAGTCAGGGGCACCACTTCTGCCACTCTTCTTTTGTTACAACAGTCCTAAGAAGAGGGGAAAGAACAAAGGATGTGCTGGGTGCAGGAATCCTTTTGCATTAATTTACAAGCTGCTGCAGATCCATGCAGCCCAGTGGGATTCCCCATCACCTTGAGCACATAACTGACTGGGGTCCACAAACAAATTGACACTCATCACAGCATGGGTGCTGCTGAAGCACCTACAGAAACAGGCTCCTGGGAAGTGCCCCAGGCTGAATTTTACAGGATGAACATTTAGGAAGGTCCAGACCAAGCACTGGACATCAAGATGGAGGTAAAAGCAAGGGAGACAGAAAGGAAGTGCACACCTAGGAAGGGCATAGGGCATGCTTCATCCATTCTGTTTCTTGATGATACTGAGCACTTCTTCTGTCGCAGCAGAAAGGCTGGACCTTCTTCCCTCTGGAGCATACCTGGGATGGGCCAGGCAGGGCCCCACAAAATTCAACTACACAGGCAAAGCAGTAGATAATTTTTCTTTTGAAATTCTGGCTATAGGGATGGGGGACTGAGAATAAGAGAGAGGAGGCACGAGGGGCATGGTGAGAAGGCGATATTTTAAACTGAGACCTAGAAGAGAAGAATCCAGCCTTATGAAGACTGCTCGCCAGGCAGAGGGAACAGCATGAGCAAAGTGGCCACTGTAAAAAATTCTGGTACCTGGGGAAGACAATGTGTGTTAAAAGGAGGGGGAGAAAGGAACAGGCAGCCCGGACTACCCTTCTGCCCTAGGCGAGGGCCAGACCAGGGGCTTTGCTCCTCAAGCGTGCAGCCTGCCTTCTAGGCAGGAGGAGGCCGAGTTGCTGCCACCCAGCTCCCTCCTTCCTCTCCTGCTCCCATCGCTATGCCCTACTCTCCCATCCTGCTCCTCTGCGGCCACACTCTGGCTGCTCAACTCCTCCCTCTGGAAACCCGCTCTAGCTATGGGGGGTCCTCTCCCTGCTCTCTCCCCGTTTCCGGCTGTGAACCCCCAGGCCCTTTTCCCGCAATCCTCCCTCCCCCGCCCCTTATCCTCCACCTCCCGCCGTGCCCTCCTCCCTCCCACCCCAGGGACCGTTCCGCGCCACCCGGCCCCGGTAAGCATCTCCTAATTTTGTTCTAGAAGATAGAAAACTCTTCGTGGGCATGCTCAATAAGCAGCAGTCAGAGGACGACGTACGCCGCCTTTTCGAGGCCTTCGGGAACATAGAGGAATGCACCATCCTGCGCGGGCCAGACGGCAACAGCAAGGGTGCGTGGGCGGGGCGTGCAGCCACGTGGGGAGGGAGTCTGGGAGCGAGGCTTGCAAGACTCGGAGCTGTCCAAGTCCGGACCGGGAGGGCAGGGTTTGGGGTGCTTTCAAGCCTTTGGGCCTGTCTTTCCGTTCTGTGTGCTCTGTCTCTTGGTCTCTCTCTCTCTCTCTCCCCCCCCCCCCCCCC